>NC_090291.1:13450000-13637500 GCF_037392515.1 Haliotis asinina
CTTCCACCTAAACTCTGCAGACTAAACTGCTAGCTAAACTCTGCAGGTTATACCATACTTGACTACAGACTAAGCTGCATGAACTAAATTATGCAGACTAAGCTACTAAGATCAGCAGTACTAAACTGTGTAGACTAAACTACTGACTAAATAGTGTAGACTGAGCTGTTGACTAAACTGTGTAGACTAAACTACTGACTAAATAGTGTAGACTAAGCTGTTGACTAAACTGTGTAGACTGAGCTATTGACTAAACTGTGGAGATAAAGCTATTGACTAAACTCAGGAGACTAAGCTGTGCAGATAAAGCTATTGACTAAACTGCAGACTGAGCTATTGATTAAACGGTGTAGACTAAGCTATTGACTACACATGTGTAGACTAAACTGTTGACTAAACTCTGCAGACTAAGCTACTGACTAAACTGTGCAGATTAAGCTGCTGACTAAACCCAAGAGACTAAACTGCAGACAAAGCTATTGGTTAAACTGTGCAGACTATGCTATTGACTAAACTGTAGACTAAGCTATTGACTACACTGTGTTGGCTGAGCTATTGACTAAACTGTGCAGACTAAGCTGTTGACTAAACTCTGTAGACTGAGCTATTGACTAAAATGTGCAGACTGAGCTATTGAGTAAACTCTGTAGACTGAACTATTAACAAAACTGTGCAGACTAAGCTGCTGACTAAACTGTACAGATGAAGCGACAGGTTGAACGTCACCCTAACCTGAATGTTAAACTGTACATTTTAAACTGTGCAGGTTAAGGTGCAGTCTAAAATGCAGGCTAAGCTGAACAGAAAATGCTGGTTTCAGAGTTTTTCAGGAAGCAGTATTTAATTACTTTAACATGAGCAAGTCTTTGACCCAGGCTAATTTTCTAGGGAGATGCAGACAAAATCAATACAAGCATATGGAACAAATTTCATGTTGGGTCACAGTCTTGCTCCCAGTTACATTTTATCTTTTTCATCCATTTTTGCGATCATGCAAGACAATAGAGGAGAAATGAGGAATAAGTCAAAGTTGTTAAAAGTTACAGCTCTTTGCTTGATGCTGAACAGTATTCCAGTTATATGGCGGCGGTCTGTATGTAATTGAGGCCAGACCAGAAAATCCAGTGATCAACATCATGAGTATTGACTGAGATATGATGATATGTCAGCCGAGACAGCAAGTCTGACCACCTGATCCCATTAGTTGCCTTTTATGACAAACATGGGTCACTGAAAACCCACTCCAGCCTGGAACTGCACAGATAACACAACCTTTGACTGTAGGGAACAGAACTTACACACATCTTACGACAAGCATGGGTTGCTGAAGACAAATTCTAAACCGGACCTCTTAATGGAGCAGTGTGTGTGTGCACATGTGTGCATGTCTGTGAAAGTAAGGAACTAGCTCACTTAGACACCTAGTATATTGATTTGAAGATCATAATGTCATGCCAGGCAGAGTAATGACAAGTACCTTTTTTAACCTCTATTGTTATGATAAGAATCAAACCACAGATTTTCAGCTCTTCTAAAAATTAATGTGAACATAAATCCAGACATCTTGCCAATTTCCTTAACATGTTTTATCATATCTCTTATCTCATATGTTCACACTGATATTTCAGAGTTGTAAGCTACATTGACAATTGACCTCCATCACACTTTAAGATAGTTTGTTGTAAATGATTAAATAAATTGGTTTTGCCATGTTTAACTCCAGTGTGTTGTATGTCATGACATTGTCATGTATGATGTCATGACATTGTGCCCTTGAGACGGTATGTGCAGATGCTAAGTTGATGAAGCCCCACAGACACTGGAACATGAATTATTGAACAGTTTTCTAATTTGAGCGACCTGTAAGCAATCCAAGCTGTGGAAAAAAGACATTTCAGCCACCTGAAATGTTTAATTTTGTATCTGAGGTCCCAGCATTGGATTGCTCCTTGACAGATGTCAATCACAAGATAATCACCAAACTTGTCGAGTTCATGCACCACATTTCCTTTGGGGGACAATTGTGATTGGAATGTGTGTTTGTCTGAGAAGAGGAACAGAAGAGCTTCTTTGAACTGATGATGCATGCCACTAAAAATACATGGGTTTGTGGTCATTGTTTTCTCAGTTGTGCCCAAATCATGATTACAGATTTGCTTCTGATTCTTGGTCCTTGGAAATTGGGGTGCTTAATGGATCACATGATTAGCTTTCTTGGTTTGGTTGATAGCATATCATAACACAGAAATCAGATCGCTGCTCACCCTATTCATCACTTGATTGTCCCCCAGGAAAAATGTTGAGTGAGGTGAATGAGTGTGGTTTTGAACTGCTTTTAGCAATATTCCAGCAATGTCACCGCAGGGGCACACCCGAAAAGGGCTTCACACATTGTGACCATGTGGAGAATTGAACTCAGGTATTCAGTGTGAAGAGCGAACACTTTAAATACGTGACTACCACACCACTTAGATTAGTGATGTTACACCATCAGTGAAACAGAATGTGTGTATCCTCAAATTTTCTATTGCTTTTCTTCAACTTAAATTATACATCTATTTGCATGTTGACATATCTTTTGTTGCTCATCTTCATTCTACTTTGATGTTTACCTTGGCACGTTTATATCACCATCATGTCTCTTTCAGGAGCTACAACTGAATGAAATATCTCTGAGAAAAATTCAAATTTGACCTACGTTTAATACTGCAGGCTTACCTAAGCAAGTCTGATAAAAGCACTTATAATCATAACAGTATAATCTGATCTGATTCTCATGTTTTTATTGTTACACATCCAAATACTGAAGATTTATGTTGTCATGGTAACAATGATAATTGATGCAAGTAACATTCAAGAAGGCATTCTCAAGTCGTCACTCTGCTGAATAGAAATCTAGGAAAGTGCATTAAGGTCCTTTAGGCATTTTTAGTAAAAGTGAAAACAACCATTGCCGTGCTCATTCTCTAAAATCATGTTCTGCACATATCCACTATAATTGTTAATCAAATAGCTGAAAATTCCCCAAAAGCAAGAACTCCAAGACAACCATTTAGTAGAAAAATCTGTTGAACTTAAAGGGTCATACCATTGTTAAAACCGTAGCTGCTTCAAACCCTTCATCTGTCTTGAATGAGATCAATACATCAAAATCTCACCAAGGCACATTCACACCAGCAAAACAGTCAATGTTGTAAGGAAAAAAAGTGAGAGACAAGCATTCTAGCTCAGAAAGTTGAGTTTGAAAGGAGACGTTACAAGATGGCTGACTTGCAGTAACTGAGTGACCTTGAATGCGATTTATCATTTCACAACCTACTAATAAGTTCTGTGATTAAATGGATGAGATCAGACTGCTGTGGACATTTGTAATTGGGTGCAGCATTCTTTACATGAGCTGTTTTCAGAGTTTGTACGTTATCGCTTTATTTACATTCTCGTAAAAAATAAATAATGTTTGCCTGATTTGGTGATATATTTTATTGTCATTGCATCTTCATTTTGTGTTTTGTTCAACATCCATTAAGCAATGGAGCATTCTAGCAATATGTTACCAGCCTTTTAAAGTCTGGGATGGATGAGTTGTCTAGTGGTAAAAGCGCTTATCATGCCGAAGCCGTGGGTTTGATTCCCCTCATGGGTTCAACATGTGAAACCTATTTCTCATGTCCGTCGCTGTGATACTGCTAGAATGTTGCTGAAAGGTGTGATACTGCTGAAATGTTGCTGAAAGGTGTGATACTGCTAGAATGTTGCTGAAAGGTGTGATACTGCTGGAATGTTGCTGAAAGGTGTGATACTGCTAGAATGTTGCTGAAAGGTGTGATACTGCTAGAATGTTGCTGAAAGGTGTGATACTGCTGGAATGTTGCTGAAAGGTGTGATACTGCTGGAATGTTGCTGAAAGGTGTGATACTGCTGGAATGTTGCTGAAAGGTGTGATACTGCTGGAATGTTACTGAAAGGTGTGATACTGCTGGAATGTTGCTAAAAGCCATGTAAAACTAAGTTGACTGACTCATTCACTTTTTTGATAGTTAATGTGAAGCTCATTTCTGATGTCACCTGCTTTGATGTTGCTAGGATTTCTTTAAAGCAGAATAACACTGACATATTAATTCAAGTGAACAGGATATTTTTATCATAGATTTTTATCATGGTTTATCTGCTTCGGGAAACCATCGGATAAGTAAGACTGGGACATAAGAACATTTTATAAGTAAGATTTGGACATAGGAATGTTTTATGAGTAAGATTTGGACATAGGAACATTCGACAAGTAAGAGTGGGACAATGGAACTTTGGATAAGTAAGACAGGGTCATAGGAACATTTTATAAGTAGGATTTGGACATGGGAACATTGGATAAGTAAGATTGGGACATTGGAACATTGGATAAGTAAGTCTGGGACATTGGAACATTGGATAAGTAAGTCTGGGACATTTGGATAAGTAAGATTGGGACATTGGAACATCAGATAAGTAAGTTTGGGACATTGGAACATTGGATGAATTTGCAAACAAAAATGTAGAATAGGTACTACTTACTGTGTTCACAAACACTCATGGGTTCGACTTTCTATAACTGCAGTATATTGTAGCTAAAATGGATAGAATTATCATTAAAACGACCGCATATTATCAGAAATGACCGGTCCACTGTAACTTGATAATGCCCGCAAAATGCGGGCATTATCAAGTCCGTTGCTAGGTGACGTCATGAGTAGCTCAGCTGTTGAAGTTCAATCACCTACGGCTCAACTGAACTTGGGTTCATTATTGACCATATATCTGGCTCACATTCATCACATGTGCCTGTGCCATTATGCACTTTTCTGCCTGTGCCAACCATAACAATTGTACCATAAATTACTACATACAGCAATGAAAATATATATCGACTTGAAGTCTAACGTTGTTGATCACTGAAAACAATGGCGGCTGGTAGTATGAGCAAAGGTCAAGGTCGAATGTCGTCACTCTCAATAGTGACGTCATCTCTGTTGTTCTATGACGTGACTATACAGTCTGGTTCATAATTATTGAGAATTTTTCTTCTTACTTTGAGCTATCCTAACACCTCAACTGATTCACTGATACTTAAAACTAAGTAATGGTATAAGGGAGGTAACTCATCTTGGCCTACTGAGTATAGTACAATTAGAGTTACCTCCCCTGAATTTGTAGCAGACGTCATTTTCCTCAGCACTGTCAACAATGTCTGCTGAAGATAAAAGAAGGTTGATTTTTGAGTTGTGTAATCAAGGAATTGATGATGTAAATACATTGGCAGAGAGAACAGGAACTCCTCTTTCTACTGTGTATAGGATTAGGAAGAATTTTAGAGAGGGAAAGGATTTTGGGCACCAGAAAGGAGCAGGGAGACCCAGAAAATTGGACTTCTCAGATCGCGTCCGGCTGGGAATTTTAGCGTCTAAAAAGCAAAGGGCAAGCATCTCCAACATCAGGTATGAAATGATAGAAAGGGGATCAACAGTTGTATCAAAATCTACAGTTAGAAGAAATTTGATTGATCTTGGATGGGAGAAAAAGACTGGAATTCCTTCTCCTCTCATGAAACAAGAACATAAAGACAGGCGTGTTGAGTGGTGTTTGGCACATGAAAACTTTGACTGGGAAAATGTGATTTTTACTGATGAAAGCTCAATATGGGTATATCCCAATAATGTGAAAATATGGACAAAGTCTGCGTCAGCACCATTGTATCAACGACCTAAATACAGCCCCAAGTTTCATGTATGGGGAGGGATATCCTTATTAGGAACGACCCCGCTGTGTGTGTTTGAGGGAAATCTGACAAGTCAACGCTACACTAACATATTAGATAATTTTCTCCTTCCAAGTGCACATGTGTTTTATGGAAATGACTGGATTTTGCAGCAAGATAATGATCCTAAACACACCGCAAAACATGCCAAGCAGTGGTTTCAGGAGAAAATGTGACTGCATTACCATTTCCTGCATATAGTCCTGACTTAAATCCCATTGAGAACATTTGGGGGATGATGAAGGAATGTGTGAATCAAAAGGGGTTGACAAAAATTGAAGACATGAAGAGAGAAGTGGTCCGATACTGGGACAGCATAACTCACGAGACACTAACCTCTCTGATAGGAAGTATGCCTACCCGTCTTAGACTGTGCCGTGAAGCTCAAGGAGACTTGATAAAATATTAAATTGTTACCTACACAACATGAAAAGGTCAGTTCACTTTCACAATACATTCAATTTTATCTGATTTGTTCTCGTTTAATAATATGAAATGCTTTAGCTATTCTCAATAATTTTGAACCATACTGTATTTGTAAAATGTGTGTCAGTGACCTCCGTTGTTTTGTTGTTGTCAGTAAATGCTTCTAAACCAATGCCGCCGTTTTTATTATTCTTTTATAAAAAATTCTATTCATTTTAGCTATAGTAACGGTAATGCTATTTTCCAGGGCATTATCATTTGCAGAAGCCCTCGGTCTTTTCAACTGCCCTCCTTCGTTGGGCAGTTAATGAAAGACCTCTGGCTTCTGCAAATGATAATGCCCTGAAAAATAGCGTTACCCTTAAATAGTTTTATCTTGTTGTGTGTTTATCTTTATAAAAAATTAGTGTACAATGCTGTTACTCAGTCTGCATTTGGATTATATTGAGTGTTGTTACCATCTGACCGACAAAGCTGTGAACCCGAGGTACTGTTTATCAATGATAGAATTTACAACTGACACTATATGACAGTGATTTATCAAGAGCCGCACAGAGGCGGCAGCAAGTCTGCCGTGAATGATAGTAAAAATTTCCAGTTTGAATTAAAATTGTTCACATCACTCACAATGTACGAAAATTTAAACAGTTAAGAAATGTTTTGAACAGTAGCACAGCCTCCCAATGTGCCTGCCAAGGTTTGAAATCCCAATCAAATTCCTGTATGATAAAGTGGTTATCATGTTACATCACGCTTGTTTTTTTACAGGGGAAACACGTGTTTATCTTGTCACAGATTCTAAATACAGTGTTATCCTGCATTTTGTTTACCATTTAACGAGTATGATAACCTCAATGTACCAGCAGGGACTGAAAAGTCCCATCGCCTGACGACCATGACTGGTCAGTTTTCTTTTCGGGCAATTACATATTGAAATCTTACTTGTATGTGAGCTACTAGATGATTTCTGCTTGTGGTTTCAAACTGCAAATACACTTGGATTTTGTTTCATATCTGCTCAAAATGTAGCTATTAAATGTCACAATGATAAGTTACCTTTCTTTGCTATTTTTCACATCTCAACAAATAGTCCCCTGAACATCAAATATCAATGGGTTGATTTATTCTTTCATAGTTACATTATGATATATGTCATAAAAATCAAGGCAAGTTGAAAATTAGTCAGGACAAGTTGCTTTCTAAAAGTCGCTTGCCCTGTGGCAGGTGGCTTTTTAAATTCATATTTATCAAAAAAAAAAATAAAGAATTGAACCCGTGATCAGTGATCACAAACTAAACAATCAATCAATCAATCAATCAATCAATATATACATTTGTATAGCGCTAATATCCATCATTCAGAGGGTTGCCCAAAAGTGCTGTTGGTTGCAGTAGGCTGGTGAGAATAAATGAGTCTTTAATTTAGATTTGAAAGTACTTAGTTGCTTTTCTGATTGTAGGGACAGTGATAGCTTGTTCCATAAACATTCACCATCAGACTGGAAGAAAGCTGTCTCCTCCAACGTTTTTGTCTGACCAACAACTGACTTTGACATATGTTGTGTTGATGATCTCAGGTTCCTTGGTGGCTGATATTCATGCACAATATCAGATAGGTGTACAGGGGCTTTTCTGTGCAAAGATTTGAACGCTAGTACAAGCATTTTGTACTGAATACGTTCTGTGATTGGCAGCCAACCCTGCATGTAATGCCATCAGAACACGGCTGATATGTTCTGACCTCTTATTTTGTATCATGACTCTCGCAGCTGAGTTCTGGACCGTTGTAGCTGAGGTTACTATATTTTTCTCTGCATCTAATTCTATGGCATGTAAATGTTCAGAAATGTTAAAGAATGAAGTTCTGTACTTGTTGTAGAGGGGATTGTGTCTGTCCTCGTATCCCTTATCCTCGTATCCCTTATCTTTGGATCAACACTCATGATGTCATTCACTGGATTGTCTGGCCCAGACTCAGCTGTTTTATAGCTGAAATGTAGTGAGTTTCAGCCTCAAGTGCAGGCAAACAAATATGATGGAATATTTTTTATCCTAGTCAGCAGTTCTAGGTGACATCTGCATACAGCATTCAGAGGACAAGAGTTTATTAAATAATATTTATACAACAAGTTTGTCACTATATGACCGAAAAATAACGTAAAGTTTTAAGTCACTAACCCACTTGCTCGCTCGCTCATTCGCTCGCTCATTTTCACAACATAAAATCTATATTACAAATCTGTTACTTTGTTCATTAGCATTTTAAAGATGTACTGAAGTGCTGTAAAAATCTACAGTTTTTAGGCTGGTACCATAAAAAGGTTATTTGCTGCAGTTTATGTTATTTCATGTTTTTTTCTCTCTGTCATTGTCATGCATATGTCCATTCAAACTAATCAGACCCATGAAATTCCTGGGTAGAATAGGCCCTCAGCAACCTATGCTTGCCATAACAGGCGACTATGCTTGTCATAAGAGGCGACTAACGGGATCGGGTGGTCAGGATCGCTGACTTGTTTGCCACATGTCATAGGTTCCCATTTGCACAGATTGATGCTGATGTTGTTGATCACTGGATTGTCTGGTCTAGTCTCGATTGTTTACAGACCACTGCCATATAGCTGGAATATTGCCGAGTGTGGCGTAAAAACTCAACTCACTCACTCACTCAAACTGATCAGTTCCCCCAGTTTAATAGATTGTTTGATCTGTTACTCGGCCAGTTAAATCATAAACAGTGTTTCGTGTCAACACAAAATTTGGCCTGAAAGTAAAGCAACTCATTTGTTACACTTAAAGTATTAAAGGTTTTGGGTCTGGAATTTATTCATACTGTCTGTGAGGCTTATCTTCTTTAATTAATGGATCGAGTTGCCAAAAGTTAATAGCATATCACCCATCATTGCCAATTGCAATTTGATATTAACATAGGATACGTGCCTTGTTCGATTTTTATTGTTTAAGTGTAGCCAAACAAATTCATCAACAGAACTGAGAAATCTATACTCGTAACTGCCATCACTTGTATTAGTTATTGCAGACAAGTGTTACAAATACCTTTACAACACTGAAATATCAAATTTGGTGTCCTTTATTAAACAAGTTAGAGAACACTATTTATTGGAAGACTATGTGTTGAATGATTACCACTCTTTAATGATTAATTAAGAACATACGAGAAAATGTGATGCCGGGCTGTATCTTCTTTCCTGTGCACTGTTTAATTTGATGTTTTAGTGATGTAAAAACTTTGTACAATTATGAGTGAGGTTTAATGTTGCTTTGAATTGTTGTATTAGAATAAGTGAGTTAATTTAGTTTTATGCAACACCTTAGTCCTGTTGCAGTGAAAATGTACTAATGAATTTCCCATGAATTAAAAATGTAAATAAGATGAAGTAAAATTAAGTCTGTGAATCCTTGTATTTTTACCTTGCCAACTGAACTTGTAAATCTGTGAATTTTACTCAACTTAAAGTTGTAACAGAAATGATCATAGATTCAAATAGCTTTTATTGGTTTGTGTTAAAACAGGGTAGGCACAGTATTTAGAAACAGTGAACCAAATGCATGTGGGGTATGTGATGAGCGTTAACTTAGACCAACCCTGCTTGTTCTCGGTGTTTCATTTAATGTGTATATCCCCTTGTAATAATACATGGTCATATTTAAAGAATCATAGGCACTGTACTTGCAGATTAAAAACAAAACCTTGTTTTTCAACATTTAATTTTGGTATCTATGTAGGAATACTTTTTTCAAAAAAAACAATTGATAATTACCTACTTGTCAACATTCTCCGAAAGCCAATATTTAGACTGGCAGATATGCACACTGACTACACACGTATTAAGAGTGAGCATTTGTCTTAAGAAGCAGCATTTGAGTGAGTGTAAATGTTGTTACTCTGACAACTGCCTTTACTTACCAAGTTGCCTACCAATGTTATAAACAACCTTGTAACCAGTTGTCAAGAAAGTTTTGTTATGACAGATGCTGAACACTGGGTATTGATGATGCGAAAACTTGTTTGTGCTTTGAAACCAGAGGATGACGAGGAATAGGTGTGTTCCTATCATGATGTAAACATTACCAGGTGTGCTCTCAAGCTGGGTAACCTCAAGCAGAACAGGCCCTCACAACTGAGGTCTCCATACTGAGGATTTGGCATTTTTATGGAACCTGCAAGAAAATTATGAAATCACAAACATTTTAATACTTAATCACATTTTACCTTTAGAATAATGTCTGTATCAGCTGTTTTAGAAATTAAAGCTACTGTTTTAATCGTTTCATTGTATACAAGCTGTTATTCATCAGTAGCGGGTCAGACTTGGGTGACACATGTCATCATAACCCACTTTTGTAGGGTGATGCTCATGATATCAATCACAGGATTTTCTGGTCCAGGTTTAATTATTTACTGAATATTGTCATATAGCTCGAATATTGCAGAATGTGGCATTAAACAATAAACAAGCATGCTAATAATGTATATATATATATATAGACCACAAAATTTCCATAATCCCCAACAACAGAAGACATGTCCCGGGCTGCATTGTGGGGCACTGAGACGTACTTTGCTTAAGTTTGATATGAACGTGCTCAGCCCCAGATTTGGCGCCAATGTAGTTGCCATAAAATTTCTGAGTTCTGTGTAGGGATTCCAACCATGGACCTTCTGATCCTTCTGATGAACGCTTTATCCACATAACCAAAGAAGTTGACCTATCAGTAAGTTGACAAGGTAAGGATGTCATCTGTGGGATGACTCCACATCCTGCTGCATATCTTCCATACAAAAACAGCATTTGTTTAATACATTGAAGTGCCTATTTCCAAATTTAGTATTACATTCAAATCATGCAAGCATGTGTTTATTAGCTTTAAGTTCCAGGCTGTGGAGAAATAAAAGAAGTAAGTCATCATCAGATAGTAATTCCTTTCAAAAATAATGGGTGTAAAAAAGGATAGCCAGTCGTAAAATGTCATTTCATTTGAAATTGCCAGGGAATAACAATGAAATATATACATGATTTAACAGTCATACAGCTCATTACAGTTTTAAAAATAATCTTTTAACTGCATGATTTGAAAGCAATCTAATCTCTATCTGAGTGAACAATTTTGAAACATTCATATTATTTGCAAATGGATTGCAAGCAGAAAAATGTTACCCTTTTTCAGTAGCCTAATTGGTTTTGCTGTATTTTTAAGAGCTGATAGTGAAGCACTTTTAAACTGGATAGAAAGTTCTCTGTGTTTTTGTATGGAAAAAGAATTACTCTTTACAATGCATTGTCAGTATTTTTAAAAAAAACATGGATGAAAAAAGAGAACATGTTGTCACTGAAAGTTTTAACGTAAATTCGGCAGTGAATCTGACAAGTTGTCTGTTTCAGCAACTACAAGACATCAGAAAAGTTCTTCTTTTTTATTAGTCTGTTACAAATACTCTTTTTATATGTAGCTGCACAGGTATACTGTTTGTTTTTTTAGAAAACAATCGAGTGATTCACTGCGTATGGTCTCAAATAGCATGATAAGCTCTTTGTTATATCTTCTACCTTTTTATGAGAATTACAGTATGCTCAGACAAAAAAAGACCCAAAAGCTCTTGTAGCTGAAGATCTGAAGGGTTTTTCTGGGATAGTGATCAGCAGTGCATTGTCAGAAGAACAATCAGCCACAGCTCATCGAAAAGTGCCAGTCTCGCTCAGCAGTGAGAATTGTATTCCTGGTACATAAATCACAGTCAGATTTTTTAGGTCAGTTTAAGGTTCAAGGTGTCAGAATATGGTGGTTGAGACAGGCGATGACAAAGACCATGCTATGATAAATCCTTGGAGAAAATTTACCATAGACCAGTTTTCTTTTTTGTTTTACGGATCATATTTTTTCAAGAATAAGAAAGAAGAGTGCAAAATTCGATAAAACAAGAAAGAAAACTGGTCTACCCTTATTGAAATATTCATCTTAAAGATCTGACAGACATATTCAGTTGTCAAGGAAGCACATATGTGCTTATTTTTCAACATTTTCTGCCAAACTACCTTGAAATGCTGAAAGGTTTAATTTTAGAAGGATTTAGTTATTTCAAACTGGCAATTGTCCAGAGATGCGTGATTATTGTGTCCATCTGATTTGCACAGAAATATCTTGTTAATCTGTCATCACCAGGGAAAGGGATTTTTCAAAATATCATGTTCAGGTGGTTATTTAAAAAGCATTTAAATCTTAATTCCTTAGCTATTTTTGGCTTAAGTTTTGAACCATGTCATTTCTTCATTCATTTTTTTCGTTTTCATTTTTTAAGTCTTTCTGAAGAACAGACATGAGATTCATAAATTTTGGGGATTTGGGAGATATAATGTGTTTTCAGGAATATAATGTTATGAGGGACTGAAGAAAGTCAGGGCTAAAGGAACCTGAAGTATCGAAGTAAAAACTTTGATTAAATTATAAACCGAAGATATTCGTTTCTTGTGTGCAGCAACTTGCATGCGCGTAAAATTTCAAAATTTGAATAGTTTTATCACAAATGACGTTAATACTGTTATGACAAACACCATAGTTGAATGCACTGTTACAGAAGTGGGTTGTGTTTGAATGGAACCCAGGTCTTCAGCGTGAGTAAGGATGCTTTAACAACTAGGCTACCCTCTGCCCCCTCTTTGCAGTACAGGCTTTAAAGATCATCACAATGAAAAGATTTTTTTATTGAACAGCACCCAACAATGTATAAGAATTGTGCATATCATCTGCTTCGAATACTAACTCACTCTGTACATCTAATCGGTTATCTGCAATTAAGCGATTATGTTTATAAATAAGAAATCCCAAAATAATGTGAAAATTGGTAAAGGTACATTTTGCCTTTGTCCTCAAGTGTTGCTTTCCTTTTCTACTATGTAGAGTGAGTGAGTTGGGTTTTTACACTGCTTTTAGCAATATTCCAGCAACATCATGACGTAGGACTCAAGAAATCAGCTTCACACATTATATCAAATGGAGACTAGAACCTGAACCTTCAGCATGATGAGCATACACTTTAACCACTAGGCTACTGCACTGCCCTGACTATATGCAAGACCGTGGGGTGTATCAGATGTACTCACCACTGGCATGTTTCCTGTCACTGATTGTTCTCAATGCTACATTCCTGCTGTTGTGGTGAGAGTAGGCTATATCAGCTGTTGTTGAAATGTACATCGCCAGTAACAGAAGTATGAGGTCTGCCCACCTTCTTTCCTGATGTCTCACTACTATAGCTTTGGTTTTGACCCAATTTTAGTGAGTCAGAGAGTGAGTGAGTGAGATTAGTTTTATGTTGCACTCAGCAATATTCAAGACAATCCAGTGATCAACATCATGAGCATCTAACTACACAACTGACCCAATTTTAGTAACACAATGCTGACAGTTTTTATATATATTTGCCTCATTCAGCAATATCATGGCTTACTGATATGGGTTTTACACCACTTTCAGCAACATTCCAGCACAATATCATGGTGGGTGATACAGGAATTGGGCTTCACATATTGTATCCACATAGGGAAGCAAACCCAGACCTTCGACAGTATGAGCATTGATGCCTTAACCACTAGGCCACCCCACTCCCCTGCAATATGATGAAATTATGCAAATAATTAAATCTGGTATAGACTATTATGTGGATAACATCATTCTATCCAATTAATAGTGCAGGGATCTGCATCATCAACCTCAGTGAGCCTGGTGATCAGATCCCATTTGTCACCTTGCCTCCTCTGACTGAAAAAGTTCTGTAAGATCACTTTTTGCTCAGATGTCAGGATATTTTTCATATTACAAATCATGTGGAACATCTACTTCATAATAGATAGCGGAACATGTGTTTGTATTTAGAATTTTTTTAGATGTTGTGGAATGGATCAGTGGTCATAACCTGCTGTGGAAAGAAATTCAATTTCATGTTTTCTTGTTTGTAAAATTGGAAAAAAACAACACATTATTATTCAACTGGGATATATGGAATTTGGGAACCTAAGTTTGCAACTAACTACAGCCTTGTAATGTTCTAATATCAATTTTTTGCTTTTGTTCAAATCAAATCTTCAGCAGCAAATGTTTTTTATTTTACCCAGTGGTGAATTTAATGGAGGAACGAAGGACAGATGCCAATAATCAGTCAACGTTCGCAGTGTTTTCAAATTCTTTGCCATTCTCAAGTGACTGTGTCAGTGGAAGTGTTGCTGGCATTTCATGTGATTAGTAGCAATATAATGTTTATGTTTTCTTGTGGGATTTTAATTTATGGTTATGGTTTTCACATCCAGGAAATTAAAGTCACAAAATGTATTCCATTTTAGATTGATAACAATTGTGTGAGGCATTATAAGTCATAAGAGAAATTATGAATTTCAAAAATTCTTTCTGGAATTGTACTGTTTTGCTGTTATGGATTATAAACACATAAGCAATTGTACCATTTATCATTAGCATCATCTTGAACAGAAGCATTCTTCAGTGAAGAATTGGTGTGCCCTTTGATATTTGGAGAGTAATAAAAAACTGTATCAGATATGCTTTGCAAGGCTTGACAGCTATGTTTGATAAACACGTAGTGTTACTAGTGATAGAGATCATTTCTTTTATAAGGAATGGTTGGAAGCGTGTGCACACAGGTGCTCCTTCATCTTCACTTGTAGATGAATGTTTGTTGTTGATGGTTCTTCTGAAACTGTAATGTAAATGAGTGAGCATTTTCAACAAGTTCCGAAATGCATTCTGAATCAGTGATAGCGACAGATGAAACAGTTGTATTGTGTGATTGCTGTACATGAATAGAAAAAATGGATTGATTTCTATGCATCCTGTGCAAGCACTTCATCTCAGAACGAGGATCATATTGGCCTGTATATTGATGCATGCACTATGTGTCACTTGCACAACTGGGATTTGGCAAGACCTGTTCAAGCAAGGCATGGGCTGAAGATCATGTTCATGCACATAAAAAGTTGTCATCAATGTGAAATGTATCTGTATTTTTTAAGGAGTTGTTTGAACTTTATGTCTCAATAACACTTGTCATAAGTTTTGATTGCCACAAATTCAGTCATTTATCTGAAATTGGATTCCAAGTCTGGAGACTATGTGACAGCAAGAAGTAGCTGGTAATCAGGATGCAGACAGCCGTATTCTACAACTTCCAGGAGAAAGTGGAGGTATGTGTGATTGATTGAAATAGAGTGAAATTGATTACTTTGCAGGAAAATAGTAGAACCTGTTCCAGTTTATCACACGAATATTTTTTCTTCCAGATAGAATTATTGAATGCCTCTAAATGTAATGAGCTTAATTTAATTTGAATAAATTTAAAAAGAAATTAATAACTGAGTATTTTAAAATGAATACATCATTGGATTACTGTCATTTTGTGATAATGTCATTTTTGATTGTTGATGAAAGTGGCAACTTTATTTCAAATCCCAAAGAAATTGCTATCATCAAAGGCTGTATTTTGTTTCACTGGATAACCAAATAATGTTACTGTGTCATTATAGCTGTGCCCTGGAGAACAATAGGTTTTTATTAAACGACCACTAACATAATACCAATGCCCACTTCACTGTTTTGTGGCAAAACTCTTGTCAGTCGATCGAAGCTATCTGCTTCCTAGCATTCTGCTGAATAGGTCAGATACGGGCAAGTTAGCATCGCCACGCACAACGGTAAACTTCAGAGAGAATGCCTCTAAAATGAAGCACATTGCTAATTAGCCAAGGCTATTGATTTCTAGCACAGTATAAGAATGCAAATTGAGCATCTTTTTTCTTTTTTTATCCAACACCCATCAGTGTAGACTCATATGTGATATTTACAAGGATTGGGGTGAAAATGACGACACCGTGATGAGAGATGCATGTGATTGGCAGCTAAACAGACGAGTCAAAGGCCAATTGTCTTGGGGTTCAGTCCCCTCTGAATTCACTTGTGCTGCGTAATCGGCCATGGACCATCTAGTTAATAATGGATCTACGTTTGAGCAGAGGTGTATCTCTTCCTCTGGAACTAAATGTGATCTTTTCATTTGTTTGTGATGGTTAAAGGCGGATAATAGCTCACGATGGGAGCATCTTTATAAGTGCCAGGAAGATGGTAGCATGTCAGGGGACAGTTACGATAAGATGGAACTAAAAACCTTTTCGGTGGTGAAGCTTGTCCATGATGAGGTGAGATTTTCTTTGTGAGCATCGGTTCAAATTTCATGAGAACCGTGGTTTTGTTGGTGATTTGAGATTAGAGATCATTGCATGTCTAGCAAAGATGACCGTTCCATTTAAGTAGATTTTAAGATATATCGAATGTGATAGGGGTTAACTGTACCATTTTGGTTTTAGCAATTTTCATGATTTCTTTTTTGGACATTTATGTTCAAAATTATATTGATAAGATTTGGTCTTAATATATATTAATATTAATAATATTAATTAATATTTATATATAATATTATTGATTCAAGATTGATAATTCTTTGGTTATGATGTTATAAATCATTTCATCTATGAGGATTTGTTTGTAGTTTCTTGTTTATTTTTCATTTAGTTTCAGGAAGGGTAATTCAAGATGTTATTTAATGTATTTTAATACATGATCATATGGAATATTGTTTTCTCATATCCAGAAATAAATTGTTCGTATGTCAAACTTTCTTATGAAAGGAACTTAATCTAAAATCTAAATAAATAAATAATTTAAGAATGTGGAAGTCGCGGTGGCTGAGCAGGCTAGGCGGCTGACTTTGTGTGCTGGCGATTAGGTGCCTGACTCTGAGGGTGCGGGTTCGAATCCCGGATAGGACTCAACCGAAAAAAGTACTAGAATTTGTGCTTTACTAAGAAAGTGAAATCCCAAATATGACATATGTTGCAAGATTTTTTATGATCCCATTTGATGAACTGGTTACAAACGATATTCTTGTAAGTGATAAGTCATACCTGATTAAGGATGTTTATCAACTCACCAGACTGTCTATTTCAAGCTGCAACTAAGAATCTCTAAAATAGTTTTAGTAGGTTAATAACTAATTAGTTTTATGAGATAGACTTCAGATAGTCTTTGTCTGTGATCTTTGCATTTATTGCCTTGATAGATGACTGCCATAGGAATTTCATCTGCCCTTCTGCTCGTTAACAGCGCCAGCTAATTATCCATACACCCTCAGGTGCACCAGTGATGTAGAAGAGCTTGGGATAGTACCATCCCTCAAGAAATAGAGCACTGAGCAAGAGATGTGAAAGTAAACACAGTGCAGGCTTCAGAACAGACACAAATTTGGCATGCATGTTGAAATTTGAAAAAACCTAAAGGCCATGTTAAGTAATAACTGTTTTAAATATTACAGATTTTCAACTGACTCTAATTATGAAATGCTTTATTCTAAACTGCTTTCTCATCATAGCTCAACAGTGCCTATGTCATGTATGTATAGCTTGTGAATTCCTATGACATGATCAGATTCATAATGTATGCAACCTTATGGCATTGAGAAGAGATACACCTAAATGGGAAATATTACGGTTGTCAACTTCTGTTTTACGAGGAACACTACACCTCTGAATGTAATCTTACTTCATAATACAACAGCTGACATGAATCCATGCGTTTCTCCTTTATGATGGTGTGGTGAAAATATGTAAATATGATCTTGGTGCCCAAAGAGGACATTTAGAATTCATACTTTTAAAAATATGTTATGTTGCTTTGTGATGAAGCCAATGATGGATGGTCTATGTTGAGAAAAGTCGAGATTTAGTATTCTGTTGCACTGTTGTGAGGTGTAATGTAGGCAAATGTGTAAACTTAGCATATTGTGTGTGAATAATTTATTACAAATTGATTAGGTGTCAGAAGTTATACCCCTCTGGGATGCAACCCATGCTGATCTGGGTTAGAATTGGTCTTCAGTAACCCATGCTTGTCGAGAGAGGTGACTAATGGGACTGGGTTGCTGACTTGACATGTCATCACATCAAAGTTGCATAGATCAATGCTGATGCTGTTGATCACTGGATTGTCTGGTCCAGACTTGATAACTTACAGACTGCTGCCAGATAGCATGAATGTTGTTGAATGTGACAAAAAACTAAACTCACTCAATGTGAGAACCAAGCACTTTAATGTTCTGGCACATGTGATTATACGTCACGTGAACCGAAACTAACAAAATGTACTTGTCAATTTTACATTAATGCAAATGATATAAACCTTTCTTCAATGTCATACATTTATTTTTATCATGCATATATCAGAAGTGTTTTGGTCCCCCTGTCCCTTTCCCCCATCCCCACAACCATATATTGCTTACTTGGCAGACATAAAGTAGTCGTTGTCTTTAGGTGGCGCCGTGCTGTGGCGACACACATTTGAAAGTGCTCTTCACAATGATGACAATTCTTATTGTCATCATTGTAGTCCTCTGTCTTGTTTCTCAAATGCCTTGTCCTTATGACCAAAAAGTTGAATCCCTTGAAATGGGAACAACCATATGATACGTTTTCAGTATTGGTTCAGTTAAAATATAATGAGCATTTGCATGTGACAGTTTCAGCTATAACTAGAACTAGTTGTACACAAGTAGTTTGCTCATGACAGATTTCATAAACAGTTGACTTTCATTTGAAATATGAAGACATATTAACCTACTAGTCCACAAGAAGGAAAACCCGTCTGGAGCCAAATGACACTTCACATCACTGGTTGGATTGTTTTATTACCGACAAACAATTAGAGTGTTAAGAACACACAAAAAGGAGACAGACATTGGTGGCATATAGTGTTGTGTATGAGTTAGTCAGACATTCCAGTATTGTATACTGCAGTGTTTAAGAGCGGCTGCCATTAAAGCGGACGCTCCAGCCATAATGTGTGTGTTGATTACATACCTCAAGAGCATCACGGATGGGACGAAATTGGTACCTTGGTGTGTTGCTCAGTAGATATGAATGATGGTATGTCAATATTGACTCGTCATGTTCTTAGTTATTATACATGAAGCAGTTCAGAAGGGACAGTTCGAAAGTGCTCTGTCTGTGTGGTGTTTGGAAAAGGCTGTTGTCAGGAAGTCAGGCTTCAGTCAAGGCATAATTGCAGTCAGTTTGTGAAATATTTAAATCAGCCAGAGAAATATGATAGTCAGCCTTGAAATATTAAAAGCTAGCCAAACAGGTAAATTTGACCCTTTAATAAGTCACCTTGTGAAGCATTGAATTAAACCATGAAGTGCTGAAGTCATCCTATAAAGTACTGAAGTCATCCTGTAAAGTACTGAAGTCATGAAGAGAAGGTGAAGGAAAAATTTTATGGATGATCAAATTCTTTACTTTCACAATAGCGGCGTTTCGGTATGGATTCTTATGTACCGTTTTCAAGCATATGGGAGGACAATTTGTAACAGTTTATATACAGGTACATGAGATATTGCTGAGGAGATTAACGATAACAACAACGTAACTGAGGAGATGAGATAACAAAAACATCAAAGGATATAACTGGAGTTGTTGATATAACTAGTAATTAGTGTGAAGCCGGGGTGGGGATGGGGGGATTACAGCGTTAAGGGGACCAATTAATGGAGGATTAGTGACAGAAGATTAATATTTCTTGATTAAAGTGTCAAATTGGTTGGGTAGAAATGTACCCTGATCCCTATTTATAGAAGGGGTATGGCTGCAGATGTGAATAGCTTCTGCCAATTTTGTCTGCTTGTAATCATGTTTGTTGCTGGAGAGTGTTTTGATAGTGTCCCAATTGATTTTTTGGTCAGGAAATTTGGTGATGTGTTCCGATTTTTTGTCTGCTTTGTTTGTTGATGTCTTGTGTTCTTTGATGCGAATGTTTACTGGTCTGGATGTTTCCCCAAAGTAGTTGCAGCCACAGTTGCAGCTGATGTTGTATACCACACCCATAGGCTCTTGTTTTGTTGTGGAATGTTTCCTACCATTTGCCAATCCTCCATTAATTGGGCCGCTTAACGATGTAATCCCGAATCCCTACCCCTTTAGCTCAGCAACTTCTAAAATGCCTCTAAAACAGTTCATGAAGAGATGGTTTGAAGTGACACAGTAACATGCTGAAGAAAGTTCTGGAATATTGAAGTAAGCTGTGAAATATTGAAGTCACCGTGTGAAGTATATTTGTCACAGAATATCTTCTGTTGTAGGCTTGTGTGTAACAAAGTAGTGTAAATGTTTTGGTATTTGTTTTCATATAAAAATATTATCATCTAATGCTCATTCAGTGCAGAGTTACACCCCTTTGATTCACCGGGAACCTGTGATTGTTAAACTTGCAGTTCACTCTGACTGTGTGTCTATGTTTGTAAGCACCATACTGTGGCTTTTTGCTTATATTCCTGGACATGTCAAGCCAATTCTCAGTGTCTTTCATTGATGAAATATTGGTCAAACAGGTTAAGTCCATATTTACACAGACTGGTTGGAGCATTGAGACTCTAGATTTGTATGTGTGGTTTGGTACAAACATTAGTTGTTTATGTCTGTCACCTTTCAGTAATATTTGAGCACCACGTTTATGCTTCCCATTTTCATTCAGTATTTTGATTTGAAATGACTCAGAGTGATTAATTCAGTCGCTCTATTGGAAGAGGAGCCTCACTATGTTGTATAGTACAATCATTACGAGATATTTTGTTTCGATTTTCAGCTGAAATAAAATGAAACTAAACATAAATAACTGAGGCAGACTTGGTGCCATAATCTCCAACTGTGGAATAACTCATTGAAAAACAGCTGCTAGAGACACATGAGATTTTTATCTGGAATCAATTTATCTCACTTAAGCAGTACTCATAGTTTCATGAATTTTATGAGGTAATTTATTTTTGACAGTGTCTATTTTTGAATGTTTTAATTCGCTTGGACAGTTTGGCTGAACAACATCATTATTCTTCTGTCTTGACCATGAATGAAATTTGATGGAGACAGGTGATCAGGGAAACTCACTGTGACTGGAGATTCCATTGAATTTCAGAACCAGAATAAAAGAAATTGTGGATTTGCATTGAATGGAAGCTAATATTGACATGATTATTTAAACACAAGCGAAAAAGGATGTGCACTTTCATGAACTTGTCAAGCCATTATTCAATCAATGACTTTTGTATGTCCATTATTTTCTTAAGAGGAAATGTTTATATAGAGGAGAAATTATACCAGAGCTGCTTCTAACTGAGACCTCTGTGCACTGCTTAAGTGCATGTTACGTTGAGGGGAACTGCTGTTACAAGCTCATCACGAATGCATGCAATTATGGTGTCGCTGGGGAGTTCTGAAGCAGGGCTAGGGCAGTGCGACAATTCCAGGGTGGAAATAATTCATAGGTAATCTTATTAACAAACATCAAACAGAGAGGAGTTGATCTGCCACTGAGGTAGTTAGATGGTGGGCAAACAGTTGGGGTTGATTGAAACATAAGGACTGTGAAAGTAAGGTGGTTTAGAAATGTAAGGTGTTGGTAGGACTTAATAAAGAAGCAGAGATGGTTGAAATACTTAGGAGAGCTTATTGCTTGATCAGCATTCTAGAAGTCTGTGTCTCAAAAATGAAACATAAAACTTTATGGATGACAACTTCTTATATATTGCTTTGAGTGATGTTTTGATGTAGATTCTTGCATTGTTTTCAAGAATCTACAGCAAAATGTCACTCTGTTCAATAAGTGAGAAGTTGTCATCAGTGAAGTTGTAATTTTCATTTTCTAGGAGGGCTTGTTGAAACCTAAGGGTTTGGTTGAACCACTGCGACAGCAAGGGCAGATGATTCAGGTACCTAAAGGTTTGGTTGAACAACTGAGGCAGCAATGGGAGATGGTTGAGGGACTCAAGGGTTAAGTTGAACAACTGAGACAGCAATAGGAGATGGTTGAGGGATGCAAGGGTTTGGTTGAACAACTGAGGCAGCAATGGGAGATGGTTGAGGGACTCAAGGGTTAAGTTGAACAACTGAGACAGCAATAGGAGATGGTTGAGGGACTCAAGGGTTAAGTTGAACAACTGAGACAGCAATAGGAGATGGTTGAGGGATGCAAGGGTTTGGTTGAACCACAGAAACAGGGAATGGGAGATGGTTGAGGGATCCAAGGGTTTGGTTGAATAACTGAGACAGCAATATGAGAGATGACAGAAAACTAGGAGATTAAAAGAATCAAAGGCAGAGCCAAATAGTTTTCAATTTTGAAGTGATTGTAGTAATCCCTGAAACAGGGATTTTAGATAATAACTATTTTAATAACATATTTTCTGAAAAGCAAACAAATCTTAGGAAACAAAGCTATAGAATATATGATGGGAAGAATACATGTTTAGTGGACACATGATTTTCATCAACTCACACTAAGGGAATGTCAAAGACTCTTTGTTATGATACAAAAAGGATAAAATGCAAAAAGTAAAAGTTCGAAAGTGTCATAGAAGACACAGGTGTTGTTGTATCTTCCTTATCATTAATGTGTTAAACATGTAACATCTGCACAACATGGACTGAGGATTTCATGCAGAATGGTTGGCAATTTGTCATGCCACCCCGAAATAGGTTGCGCTTGTGAAAAAAGTAATTAGGAACTGAAGTTGTGTCTAATAATCTCTCCCAGTGCACATTGAATGCAGGTGTCTGGTTGATTTCTGATTTAATCTGATGTCCAGGAATGGATGTTATGAGGAAATGAGGATCATTATGATTCCTCAGGTGTTTGAATGAACTACTAAAATGTAAATAAGGACATGCTTGGAAACAAATTACACCTACATTCCAGTGCCATTTATTTCAATCAGAAAAAAATAAATCAATATTGAAATGTCCTGAAACCATTTCTCTTGTAGATTGGGTTGTGAGTAAACCTCTCTAGCATGCTAGATGCAATTTGCACAGAATGGAAACACATGTTTTCCATGTTTGATATCAGGCTGGTGTTCATTCCACGCCATCCGATCGAGATGCTCACTGTCGGTTCGTTAATTTGGTGTTGAGGCTTCGACAATTGTTACACTCTGCTGCTGCATTGAAGGGGACTTACTGTTTACACTGATGCCAGTTTGAGCCAATTTGTGGATAAAAACTGGCCAAGGAAACTGCCTCCAAGACATTCACCGCTGAATTAGATAATTCTTTCTCCCATCAGAGGAAGAAAATATTTGATGAAAGTTACGCTGTACACATACAAATTAGTGCATATTTGTTGTCAGTATGATAGTGTTTATAATGGTCTAATATTTAAGTCTCATATTTGTTTCTATATGTATTATATGTTTTATATTATTTTGAATGAAGTATTTGGACAGGTGTCAGTTATAATTGCTACATGACAATATAGATGATTAATCATAATGTATAAATATTCCATTCCATACTTTCACATTGTATTTTCAATCTCAACTCCCTGGGGACCATACAACTCTTGCAGCCTACTAGCAGCACCGACGTGGCTTTCCCATCCTTACGACGTACCCAGTCACAGCTGGGTGGACTTGGACACATTATAAGTCACAAAATTTTATCCAAGTTTACTGCATGTTGCTGTACCCGTAACTAGGTATTTCCACTTATTCGTGTGGCCACCATCTGGTCATCTACAAATGGATTTGTGGGTTATTTTAATTGCACAGGGTTGTGCACTGCACATGGGGTTTCGGACAACACTGAAAGAGCCTGCACACAAAGTTGACGCCAAGGTTTTTTACACCTCTGGTTACAGGATGGCTCGACCCTGGCACCTCCAAGCTCACTGATTACTAGACGAGCAAATATCACAGCATATGATGATTTATTTCATTTTGAGTAAGAACCTACAGATTAGATTTGTAGGGGGGAACATAATTCTATTTGTGATTAAAGAACAGAAGACCCTAGGTGGAGATAATTAATTGCTATCAAATAATAAATTGCTATTATTTTAATCAATGGTTGTTTCCAGAATGACTCAAATGTCTGTGTGTGTGGTCAGTAGAAATACACTGTGGAAAAGAATAAGGGATCACATGAAAACACATGTGTTCCTTTATTTGTTTCTAGGCTGCTTCACAAACTTTGAATGAAGCTTTCTTCATCAGCTTTGGAAATAATAAACAAATACTTGCACTTTCATGTGATCCCTTCCTTTTTTCCCTCAGTATATTAGTACTTAAATCCATGTGATGAGGACCTGTGTGTAACTGGTGTTGGATGATGATGATGATGATGGCGATGATGGTGATGATGAATGAAATAATCAAATCTGTTGTAATGTGCCCAATAATAATAAAAAGATGAAGAAGTTCATTGTTTTCATTATGATGGGGCCAGAATCCATTTTTAGGACATAAGCTTTCAATTTCATTCTCAGTCCCCTTTGGTAGTGTCAAGCTGACTGAAGTGTTACAATCTCATCATACTGGGTACCTTTTTGCTGCTAGATGACAAGAGGCATATTTGAAATTGATCTTAGGAACTATCATGCACAAGATTTGTGTCCAAAGCCCAAGAAACTGTCAGGCTTCAAAGTGTTGACCTGACCACTCATCCATGTTCTCTTCATGACTAACATCACCATATTTGTGTTCTGAATGCTGAACACTGGATTACCTTAGCCATGATGTGGCTAAAGGAGTGCCATGATGTGGCTAAAGGAGTGAATACTCACTCACTTCTGTTCATTGCTGTACAGTGAGTGAGTGATTTGAGTTTTACGCCTCACTCAGCAATATTCCAGCTATATGGCGGCGGTCTGTAAATAATCGAATCTGGACCAGACAATCCAGTGATCAAGAGCATGAGCATTGATCTGCACAGCTGGGAACCGATGACATGTGTCAACCAAGTCAGCGAGTCTGACCACCCGATCCCGTTAGACTCGCCTCTTACGACAAGCTGAGTTGCCTTTTATGGCAAGCATGAGTTGCTGAAGGCCTATTCTATCCCGGACCTTCACAGGTACATTGCTATACAGTGGAAATATTTATATTAAGTGAAATTGTCACTGTCTCTTGCCATACTCTTTCTGACACCGACCTTCATTATGTCTAGCTTCGCCCCCCTTATCAAACTGACATACCTTAAAATAGAGACAGTCTTCAAAGCAGCGTTAAACCCATCTGTCTCTCTTTCTCTCTCTCTCTCTCTCCCTCTCTCTCTCTCTCTCTCTCTCTCTCACGTAGACATATGTCAAACTCACTAGTATCTGCTTAGAATGTTGCAAATGACTCTGATTTTTCTGAAAAATCACTATGTCAAGGATAACACCATGTTAAAGGTCACTTCTTCAGGATCAGTGTTCCAGATAACTTTTGTCAGATTAGACGACACCATAATATCTAAAATAAACAATATTTCACAATTAATTGTGAGGCTTAGCAGATAAAACAGGCCTCATCTCTCCAATGATCCAGACAGGCCCTTGAATTTCCAGCTGTATCTCAAGTCTCGAAGTCCAGGTATGGAGAACCCTGTTAGACGCTTTTATTGACGAGGCTGTCAGATCCAGGTTATCTAATTTACTTACAGTGATGGTACTTATAGTAAAACAGCATGTTCCGTTATCTTGTCTGTGTGGTTCCACAAATAGATCGTTGTGGATTTGGGAAAGATTGACAGGAAGCTGGCATATTGATATGCTCCAAGAAGAAGTCTTTGATTTCAGTCTCATTAGTACCATATCAATTTACCAGCATTTTCTTTGGAAATTCGAGTAAACATCCACTGTTGAGCATACTAAAGATTTTTCACATGTTGAGTAGCACAAGATTTATCCAGTATGTGGACAGTTCATCTTATCTATGTCTGCGATTAGATGACGTGTTGCTGTGATGTTACAGATTGAATGTTGGGGTAGCAGAATCACGTCTGAACCAATTCTGATCAGAGTGAGAGGGGGAGGTTAACATCGTACTTAAGAATATTTTTCTCATATGACGCCATGCATGTGTGTGCATATGTGGCTGCTTGTATTAGCCTAGACTCAAACTAGTGCTAGCTCACTGAGATGCCATGCCACAGTTAAGCATGAATTCTCCACTCAGACACATTATACTGTCTCTGATCCAACCAGTCCTTTTTGTACCCATTAATGCCAACCACAGACATACACCAACAAGTACCATATTTTAATGTCTTTTTGGCATGTCATAGCCCAAGATTGAGCGCACAACCTTCCACTCTCTGGGAGTGACTGAGTGATTGAAGGATTTAGGCATGGTAAGTTGTTAACGCACTATGTAAAATTATCAACATGTGAGTCAATGTCAGTGGTTGGGCAGAGTGATGAGAAGAGAAGTAAGTAAATAAATTAAAATAAGTCCATATTTTTTTCTCATTTGTGTTTCCATCCCCAGCTCTGCCTTAAATATTACATTCTGATGTGAAAAAACACACTGCATATCTTTGTTGTCACTGCCGTGAACATTTGCCCTCTGAAGTGATAGAAATGTTCTTTCTCCTACGTAATCATGAAAATGGCTTGATGTTCCTTCATCCATATTTATTTTGTGAAGTTTACAAAGTTCAGAAAATTTCTAAAGCAAAGCAGCTCTATCTCCATCATAACTTTATTTAAAGTCTATTGCCAAGTGATCTAAATTTAAAAAATCTCATAAAATAACTCCCACAATCAGTAACAGGTATATTTTATATTATTATTCATGTTTTTATAGCTTGCCCACTCTCCTACAATATGAGGTTAGAGATGCGAAACATATAAACACATATGGATTGCCTCACAAAGGCATATTGATTTTAATACTTTCTAAAATGGATCTTTTGAGTGACCTCATGTACTTAATTTACTGCAGTTTAGATTTAGTTAAACCGACTTAGAACATTATGCTGTAGAACTTTGTAGGAGGTGAGCATAACGTTCAATGTCGTGTCCTTTTGAATATCGTGGTCATGTTTATTGGATTGTGATTCCGAATTTAACTGTCCATAAAATATACAGAGATGTGAAACAGAATTACGTATATTTACTGTCTCATAATAATTAAAGGTCACAAAAATTGCAACGTAAAACCTAACTTTGCAGTTTCTGACACCTTTCGGTATACACTTCCCGAAACAATTTATCAAAACTGCCAATACAGCCTATAAAGTTTGGTAAAAAAACATGATGAAAAAAGCCTGCGAAATCAGAGTTCAAACGATTTAACTAATTTTCCCCCACCCCTGGGGAAAAAGTGGTTTCAACTGGTATGCTGCGCAGTGCTCATAACAAGTGCAGTGTATAGGTTTGCAAAGCTTGAAACAGTTATCATGGAAGACCGTAGTATGAGGTCGTGAGCAGTATTCTAATCATGATTGTGTGCACAAACAAGTAAATACTTTTAATAATCTGCTTGTTACATGAAAAAAAACAAAAAATAAATTGTTGATTGTGATAGCCAGAGAGAAAACTCAATGTCTGGTTCATTGACACCTAATTATGTCTGCCTGCCTGTCTTCTAATGACAACATGCAATGCACAACTTCAATTATTGACCAGATACAATTTGAAATTAACACCTAATGAGCTAATAAGCCATAAACAAAGACCTGGCTGGTTTGTTCCAAGGGAGGTAAACCCAAGTACAAAACAATGCACTTTTGATTTGCAGGTATATGCTTGTAGTTTTGTTTATTTGTTGTTTCTTAGTTACCAGTGCATTTTATGCATCATTAATAAATGATAATTGTGTTTTAATTATGTTTGATTTTTTGGTTGCATGTGACCTTTAAGCCTTCATCATGCTGAAAACTTGACACTGTTACAATCAGGGATATTTAACCAGCAAAGTTAGTAAGCTCATAGATAAAAATGTCAGACAGTTTCAACCATCAGGTCAACATGCTAGACTTTAAGTTTTTCATTTTTCAAGAGTTTGATCAAGAACTTTGATGTTTTTCAAAATATTGTCAGGAATGAAGTTATACAGGACAAATTTTATGGATAGCAACTTATGGATAATTCCCGAAACGTGAAAATACATTCAAGAAGTTGCTTTTCATAAAATTTGTCCTGTATAACTTCTAAATGCCTTTGAAGAATCACAGGAATGAAGTTGCCAGTTTGAAGCGCTGCAGTATTTGATTTTCTCTATGTTTCTTAGAAAGCACCTTATATTGACTTTACACAAGCACTTTCATTTATCAAAGGTGCTGATGGTCATTGTGCATGAACTGCAATAAGATCTACTCAGATCTTCATTCAGTGATAGTGGAAACTAAAATTTGATGGTCATTGCGCATGAACTGCAATAAGATCTACTCAGATCTTCATTCAGTGATAGTGGAAACTATAATTTGATGGTCATTGCGCATGAACTGCAATAAGATCTACTCAGATCTTCATTCAGTGATAGTGGAAACTAAAATTTGATGGTCTTTGTGCATGAACTGCAATAAGATCTACTCAGATCTTCATTCAGTGATAGTGGAAACTAAAATTTGATGGTCTTTGTGCATGAACTGCAATAAGATCTACTCAGATCTTCATTCAGTGATAGTGGGAACTAAAATTTGATGGTCTTTGTGCATGAACTGCAATAAGATCTACTCAGATCTTCATTCAGTGATAGTGGAAACTAAAATTTGATTTTATTAGATTGATGAGGACCAAGTGTGACTTAAAGAGGCCAGACTGGAAAGGCCTCTCTCTTTCTTGCTGCTTATATAGGTGAAATCACTTCTTTCCAAGGTGAAACTACTTAAATGATCAATGCTGTATATAAACTTGATAGCTCTAATTCTTGAGCAACCCATTCTGGAAAGCTTTGCTTTACCTCACTTTTAATGGTGATCCAAACCTGGCCATGACTGCACTTGAGCTTGACCTTGTCATCTATTACAAATGACATCACAAGAAACAGATAAACATTAAAATAACTTGCACAAACAATCTGCTTAGTGTGGGGATGTACCCATGTTTGACTTGCTTGAACTGAGGGGTGGTTGAGTTGTCTTGTGATCAGTTTTGGTGTACCCCACCATGAAATTGCTGGGATATTGCTAAAAGGGGTGTAAAACCATACGTACTCACTCACTTGCTTGAACTGAGACCTGCCACTGGTGCTGTCAGGTAAAAGATGATGTCAAGGGATACTGAGATTCATCCCTTTTTTTGATACTGATAAAGGCGAGTGACCATAATATTATTTTATTGCATGGTCTCTGGTAGGGCTAAGTGACAGTATCCTGCACGCAGTCAGGGTATTGATTTAGCTTTACAGACAATGCTTCCATTAAATTGTGGCATGTGAGTTTATTGTTTCTCACTGGACACATCAGAACTTACACCCGTTGAGTGAACTGTTAAATCAACCATTCAGGATTGTCAGTCTCCAAACATTTTCAGTACATATGATTTCTGTACCTTTTTGAAAGGAATATTACACGAGCTCTGAATGCAAAGCTACCCTTGTATCCTGTTGTGGATATTTTTACATCTTGTTTCTGAGCACTATGTCATCTATGTGCAAAAGGAGCATTATGTGAGAAACACTGTCGTTGGTGGAAAGAAAGCTGATGTCTGGTTCAAAGAGTTTTCTCAGAGTCCACCTGGTCTGACCATCTATAAAAGTGTCTTCAGATATTGGTATAATATATGTTATATCAAACTGGTTATGTAGAGGTTGCCTTGAGTTCAGGAAGGTCACTTAAGTAAAACCAAAAGGATTAGTGAAGAAGACTAATCTCTGATTCACTATTAGTACATGTGTTTATCTGTCTTACAGATTAAGATTTGCATGGACACAATCAACAGATCTTCCAACAGTTTTTTTCAGGAGTTTCCAAACAATATGTTGATTTTATACTACATACAAAGAAACAAAAGAATTGGTTTCCAAAAGTGCTCCAATAGCAACAGTGTGGGATATGATTTTGACCACTTATACCAACATTCTAGAAACTGACACAATGTGAGGAACTGAACCTAAGCCAATGGCATGACTAATTACCGCTTCAACCATAGGGCTAATTCTCCATTTTTGTTCCCTAAGGAAAAGTAAATCATGTTCTTCCATCTGAGGACAAGTACTGATCACTCACTGTAGTTTATGAGTGGACAGGAAAGGAAGATTGAGGAAATTGTAGATTTTCCACAAGGTTTGTTTCCGATGCCTTCATTATTCTTCACCGTGTCTAGTCCTGGTGTCAAATTCCCTCTTTAAAGGCATGTTTCTGGCTCGGAGAACTGATCGACTGCTTGGGATTTGTAATGGTCTAACCACATTAACTACAGCTGACTTGAAGGACACTGATCTCAATGACCTGACATTTAGCAAACCATTGTGGAATAGGATGATGAAGAAATGCTTGATGTCATTTTCGCATTTACGTTGGTCAAGAAATTCTGAAGAGAATGATGAGCACTTAAAGGATTATGTACACTCTGATGTTTTCGTAAACGTTCCTAATCAGAATGTATTTGGATGCTGGGTAGAAACATGTTTACAGTTGATGGCACACTCTTTGAAAACAGACGACTGTGAATTTAGTTTTATGCCACTTTTAGCAAATTCTAGCAATATCATGGTGAGTACCACCAGATATAGGCTTTACACGTTGTACCCATGTGGGAAACGAGCCAGGATCTTTGTCATGATGAGCAAATGCTTTAATCATTGGGCTACCCTACCGGCCCCTAGAACATAACAGATACTAGATTCTGCAAAGAAGGCTTCTAACCAGAACTGTTGTGATGGGAAGAATTATTAATAATGTGCATGAATTGTTGTGATGAAGGAAAGTTTAAAGTTACATGCACAATATATGAAGTAGTGTTTTTAATGATGGGGCACTTCTAACTTTGCTTCAGATCACTGTATTTATTTGTATCATTGTGCCACCTTCTACCATATTTTTGCCATTTTCGCAGCCTTTCTTCTTTATTTATCAATCACTCTATCCATCCACCCACTCACTCTCAGATTTCATCAGACTTTCTCTCTGTAATTTGCTTAGAGTGTTGTGAAAAACCATATGCTAGATGGAAATAGGCTGATTGCAAACTTCTGTAGCAAATATATAACAATAATGGTTTTAACTGTTGTGAAACTATTTCATAATCCAGAATAAATAAGTCTACCCACTTGTTTCCAATTACATCATGTCAAAATATTTAGTATCAATTCAATCAGCATCGAACAATGGAACCTATTTCGTGTGGATGTATCTTCCAAAGCATTATCCAGTCAGTGAACTGAAGCCCACGGGATCTGCTTCTTTCTTGGGCAATGACAGCAGAACAAATTAATTTATCCCCTGATGTATTTACCACTCATATCAGCACTGAATGCAATGCAGAGCGATGAAACTCTGACCTCTGACCTTGACCCTTAGGGTGTATGTATACATCCCAATTTATGCTACATAAGTTATGCTGTCAATAGATTATTTAGCGATTTGTTGATTAATATGATGAGTGTATTAGATGCATGAAAGCGCTGAGTCAGCAGGTACAGCTGTCCACAGACATTAATCATGTTAGTTGCTGGCTTATGATCTTGGTATGATATATCTCATAAACTATGTATTTGTTATGTCTCAAGGGTGATCATAGCCTGTGTTATATCACTCCAGTGTGTAATAATAATAAATTGATGTAATTGAAGTAATTGGTTGCGTGATAGGTACTGTAGGAGTTATTATACACAAGCATATGTCAGATGTCTGCACGGAACTCATATAAATGCGTAAATACAGGCAGGATGTTGAAATACTATTGGCTGGCCCAGTCCTTATGCGATTTATAAGCCCCCCAGAAAGTCTCACCTTTTGGTCTAGTAGTTTCAAAAAATATACTGAACAGCAAAAGAAATACAACTCAGGCTTTTTGTTCAGTTTGTAAATTGAAGACATAAACATGAACGTTTTCTTTTATGAGATTTCACTTTTTTTAAAAATTGTCTTATGAGAAGCTTGTGATGGGTCTGTATTGTTAAATAAGGTAATAATTACAAGAGATCTGTATTATGTGCATTAATCGATATATATGCTACTGCACTGACTTGACTTACTAAGCATAAGCTCCTGTGAAGATCAGGTCTTCAACAACCTAAATTTGCTGTGTTCGTTTGTGGTTTGATGCTGCACTGAGCAATATTCAAGTTTTATGGCAGCGGTATTTTGACAATCGAGTATGGACCAGGCAATCCAGTGATCATCAGCATGAGCATCAATCTACACAATTGGAATAAAATGTGACAGCCAAGTCAGCAAGCCAAACCACCCATCTGACCAATTGAGCATGACCTCTAACAACAAGCCTGTTAAGGACTGGTGATGACCAGTTCTAACCTGGATCTTCACAGGTTCTCAGGTCAGTGCTTCGGAGGTTGAATGTGATCTAATTCACCCAGTTGGCGTCACTGTTTCCTCTAAAAACACAAAAAATCAGGTGTGGAGGATCGACACATGGTACCTAGATCTAGAAGGTTAGTTGATGGGTTTGTTTTCTTTTAACCTGCTTTGCAGAACCTCTAACCTCGGAAATCAATCATGCTGAACAAATAAAGTTCCTGTTCAAGGCTGGTCATTAGACATGAAAAGAACCATAGTTTGTTTTCTTCAGGCACAGACATTTAACTGACAGGTACAGGCACGGTTCAGGCTGTCAAACTTTTTACTCCATATCACTGTAGAGTAAGGAAAAAGAAACTCTTATAACATTTTACAAAAGTGATATAAGAAAAATTTCAATTTGAATTTGTGTAACTTTCACATAAAAAAGATGTTTCCTTAGTTTCAAAATTACAAAAACTCATTGTCTTTACAACAGTTTGAAAAAATAATCATTGAGCAAAAGAAAAAACTCTATCTGAATGTCATGATCCATGTCTCTAGTGGATGCTACAGCTTGCTTCTATCTGATGTAAGGGGTACCACCTGTTTCTGCTCGTCAGTGACACAATTCAGAAGATGAAAACTGGAAGTATCTGTATCAGGGGGAAACATTTAAGATAGTTATAATATGGCTGGATCAATGATGCATTATGTGTAGCCAGGGAACAACCTTTGACAATCCAGCTTTGAAGTAATACAATTATCAATATACTTGTCTGTATCAGTTACATTCTCTTAGGTCAAGGTTGTGAATAATGGACTTCCACTATGCTGTCCGGCAGCAAGGCAACACAAGCCATTCAGACCCATTAGTCTGCCATCGTGATAAATTGCTCTAACTTATATAATACAGGTTGTATAATATGCTTCAGACAAGTAAAAGCCAGGTCTAGACAGCAGGCGATGTTTCTGCAAACAAGTGTCAGACACAGAAATGAACAATGAGAATGTTTCACCAATTCTGAATCACACCGGGTGATTGGTTTTTTTAAATGGTGTTCAGTGCACCTTGAGAAAAGTTCAATGCTTGCCTAAAATTGTGTCCATCGTATATCTTTACACTATGGACATTGATAGAACATCTTTGCACATTAGCATTTAATAGAATGGTCTAAGTTTACAAAATGTAGAAACCTGAATGCTGTTGTTTAAGATCTTTCACAGATTTGGTCAGAGGATCAACTTTGAGAAAAATAGCTATTTTGCTTGCTTTTCATTAAAAACTATTGAAATATACAGATTCATAGAATATGTATAAGAACTCACAAACTCATTTGACTGTTCAAAGACTGATCCGTGATAGGGATTACTGAAACATTAAGTTAGATATATATGTGAGAAAACGGTGTAAGAAAATGCAAGGAAATACCTACACTTCTATCAGTTTTCAAGTTGTTACTTAATTTACCTTTTCTAGTGGCTATATCTTTTTCTAGATGGTTCTTCTACATGTAAGGTTTAGAAAAAAAGAGTCTTAGTATGGTGTTCTTTGTCATACTGCTGTGCGTGTTTGGTGTTGCAGTTATTCTGAATGTCCATGTTGATAATTATTGCTTACACATGGATTATTTATGGACAGTTCGAGCTCACCCATCAACTAATTATTTGACATCTGGTTGCCATTTCTGGTTTATTTACAATACATTGTTTATTCCTCCTGACAACAACCATTATGTATGTGAAAAAAAAACAATGACGCCGTCGGTTCCAAATGCATTCCCGTGCTTCAAATACTCAATAACACCCGGAAATTGGCCAACACATGATGTTTATCTCCTAAATATTAAGATTTTTACTGGTTAAATGTCAAGCTTGGTTATGATTGGGGAAAACTGAGGATCTTAATAAGGAAAAAACATGGATCCTGACACCAACAAAGGAAGACAACTCTGTTCACTTAATCACATTATTGCAGATGATTGGAGAAGTGCTTCTTAAGTCTTACAGTCTACATTAGCAGAGTCATGTCATACAGGACAATCCATTATCTCCAGCAGTGGTGGCTATATGTTCGTGAGATTATGTGTTGGATAGATGAGGGGATATGCATTAGGTTCTGCATCATTGATACATATATCACTTTTGTCAGACCAGTTACGTTGATAGAGTGGCTTTATTGATATGTCTCTCAAGAGTTACATGAGGTATTTGTAATGGTAAGCATTGGAAAAGTGAGGTTAGCCAGATATTGAATTTGATATCTGAGAATTCTGGCAACCGCAGTCCATTGTGAGGTGGACAGAGCATTTGTCTAGGGAGTAGAAGGTCAGTGATAAGATCCCAGGCCATATCAATCCAAAAGACAAAAGTATATGCCTGTCACTCAACGTTAAGTGTGACTATCGAGGGGGAAACAACTATAGTGATAGTGATAGTCTATTGCAACAGTGAGTTTAGTTTTACGCCACACTCAGCAATATTCCAGCTATATGGCGGTGGTCTGTAAATAATTGAGTCTGCACCAGTCACAATCCAGTGATCAATGTCATAACCATCGATCTGCACAATTGGGAACATTTGTCAACCAAGTCAGTGTGCCTGACCACCTGATCCACTTAGTCGCCTCTTACGACAAGCATAGTCACCTGTTATGGCAAGCATGGGTTGCTGGAGGCATATTCTACCCTGGACCTTCACGGGTCCTATAGCAACATGCTGTTGCAATCATCTATTGCGATAGTTGTTTTTTTTTCTCATTGACTTGTTTCATTTAAAGTCATTTCCCAATTAAATGTGTAGTTCATATGAGATAAAAAATAAATGAAGTAGTTTCAGCCTCTTTAAATAGCTGACAACAAACTTCAAACGCAGATCAAGTTAACAACTAGAAAGTTCTAGGCTGTTGCTGTACCTTCTAGAACTCTCAGCCTAAATACAGCACATGTCTAAATATAGCACATCACTGCTGCCAGCTTTATGTCAACAGAAACAATTTAATACACTGTGTAGATTGAATAAACATGCCAAATAACAATGATTATGGTCAGTAAAGATTGTTCTTGGCCTGTGATTTTTCATTGTACCTTGTTAGTAACAGAAAAGTATGTTTAACAATCTGCATCACACAGGTATTACCATGGGACCATGTAGTTGATATTTATAACTATTATAAGTGCAATGGACAAATCATCTGCATTGTACAAACTAAAGGCTCTTTGATATAATTCTAGTCAGCAATCAAAGCCCCTTGTCAAAATGGCTGACGTTTTTCCAATTTTTAATATGCATGTTTGTGGGTGTATACAAATATTGGATTTTGCTGAGAGCGAGCCATTGACATTCCTGCTCAGGTTGTTTTCACAAGTTAATGTGTTGTTTTTTTCATTTATTAATGGAAAGCTAATTTGGAAAGGAAGTGTTTTAGGTATTGGTTTTGACTGATTGTCATGAAGTTTGGGCCAATATGATTGTAAGGCAAACATGAAAAATAGATGATTCTTCGCACTGAAATCTTACCCAGAGACATGGAGTTTGGCAACATTTCTAATTGTGGGTTCTTTTGAATTGACTTTTATATTCCTGATCTGGGAAATATCCAGCTCATTAATTCTTTTCAGTGATTAGATAGCTAGCGGCTCTCCCTGTCTATTTCTCTTTGTTATTAAAAATTACCAAAAAAAACTTATTAGACTTGCACAATGCCTGAAAATAAAAACTTTATATAAGTTTTTTTGTGCAAGTCTAATATGACTGTAAATCAGTATTAAATCATTCTGTCGCTCGTGAAAACATTATTCGATTTTGCTGTTCAACATCCATTATTAGGTTGATCGATGAAAACAGTTTTCCTTGATGTAAATGACAGATTTTCCAACTGGTTGACAATGCAGTACTGATGATTATCCAGAAATGTAATGATTACTTGTAGCATGTGAAGAGTTATTCATGGACACAAAATGTTATTACTTCTGATTCACTTGAATGCAATTGTTAGTGGAAATTGTCTTCCTTTAAGTGCTTGGCAAGGAAACTTCATGCATTGATAGCATGAAGAACATGCTTTGAGTACCGTAGCAAAAACAAAATACAAAAATGATTTTGGTGTACTTTTGAGTACTCTAGAATGTTGTTTAACTTTCAGAAGATTTGTTATCTTTTTTTTTCTAAAATTGTTTTTAAGTCTGCATATTACTTTGTCTTCTTCTGTCCCCAAGAATTTCAGTTTACATTTGATCATGATAGCCTTCTTGAAGAATAACCAGTCCCCCAAATATAATACTAAATACACTGTAACAATGTTTGCACAGTAACACTTTAAACATTAAAAAAACAAAGGTTCGCCTGTCTTCAAAACTGAAGAATGAGGTCACTGTTTTCATGGCTATACAGTGTCCTTATTCTGTATAGGCGCTGTTTCTCCATAGATTCTAATGTCAGTGTCAAGCAAGAATCTATGCTGAAGCATCGCCCATACTGAATAAGGATGATCCCTAAAAGTAGTAATCATTCTTCATCTGCTTGACTTCTGGCAAGCCAGTCAAAGCAATCTTCAAAAACTACCATTTCATCTACAGAATATCTAAGGAAATTATGAAGTGAAAATGTTTCCAGAAAACCGGTTTCAAAAGTTTCATATGGAACTGCAGCATGTGTACTTGTGCAGTTGTATGTTGACAATACATTTAGTCTTGTCATGAGAACAACCAGACCATTATTTATAAGTGTTCAATGTGATGTTAAAGCCAACACACTCATAACCTCTTATATGCAATCCAATCACTCCCAGAGACAAAAACAGGATTTCAAGTGCATGTTTCAATGGATTTAAAAAATCAAGAACTTGTAAAGTGTAATTCTTGTATTTCCAGCTGAAGTAACAATCAGAGAGCGATCCTCTGTCAAGCTGATCTATCATTAGCATCCAATTCTTCTCTTAAGCCTACTGTTCAAACACTGTCATTTTGTGCTCCTTGGATTCAAAATTCAGACTTCAAACAAACCCTGCCTGTTAGACGTTTCTTTTTTAACAGCATTTGTGTTCATGTGGTCAGGAGGCACTGAGCAGCTGAGATGACATTGCTACCAGTTGATCTGGTTTCCATGGAAACCCGTGTTGTCAACACTTGCCAGCAGTGGAGTGCCTATTTCAGGTTGTTATTGACAATCGGAAATGCTGTTTAAAACTCTCACAACACAAGTCTACCTTGCATAGATCAATGATCTGCAACTAATTAGCAGGCACCTGGGTTGACTTGCATGAAGATCCATCAAGATCTGGGTTAGAATTTGTCTTTAGACACCCATGCTTGTCATAAGAGGTTGCTAACAGAGTCAAGTTTGCTGATTTGTTAACAGGTCTTCGTTTCGCAACTGTGTAGATTGATGTTCATTCTGTTGATCACTGGATTACATGGCCCAGAAGTGATTATTTACAGACCTTCATTTTATAGTTTCAATGTTGCTGAGGTTAAACAACAAACAAAACAACCACAAAAAGTACTTGCTCAAGGCAATCTCAGAATTCAATCAAAGCAGTCTATCACCATCTAAAGTCAGTGTTACCTAAGGTCACTATATGGAAGCATGTACTGGATCACAAAATAAGATTGTACCTGTTCCAATTTATGATTTCCTGTTGTTTTGGGAATTAGATTGAGTTGTCCTCGTTACGCCAAAACATCAAAAAAGGTTGTGTTACAGTGTCTTAAGAAGGTGCTTACATTTGATTATAAAGGCAGACTATAGTCCCTTGGTACGGCTGTGGTAAGTCTCTGTTTCACAATGGAAGGTATTTGTGTTGTACATCCATATTTGAGGGGGGTTATTATGCTAGTCAGATGTCAGTTTAAGTACGAGAGGCATGACTGTCCACTTTGTTTTAGTATGGTTGATAAGATTGTTTAAGTTTTTTAAGTGTTGTTGTAATGACTGCCTAAGTCAACCATTAAGTATGGTAGTGACAGTTGTTGTAAGTCCATGTTTAAGTATGGTAGTGACAGTTGTTGTAAGTCCATGTTTAGGTGTGGTAGTGACAGTTGTAAGTCCATGTTTAAGTGTGGTAGTAACAGTTGTAAGTCCATGTTTAAGTGTGGTAGTGACAGTTGTTGTAAGTCCATGTTTAAGTGTGGTAGTGACAATTGTTGTAAGTCCATGTTTAAGTATGGTAGTGACAGTTGTTCTAAGTCCATGTTTAAGTGTGGTAGTGACAGTTGTTGTAAGTCCATGTTTAGGTGTGGTAGTGACAGTTGTAAGTCCATGTTTAAGTATGGTAGTGACAGTTGTTGTAAGTCCATGCTTAGGTGTAGTAGTGACAGTTGTAAGTCCATGTTTAAGTGTGGTAGTGACAGTTGTAAGTCCATGTTTAAGTATGGTAGTGACAGTTGTTGTAAGTCCATGCTTAGGTGTAGTAGTGACAGTTGTAAGTCCATGTTTAAATGTGGTAGTGACAGTTGTTGTAAGTCCATGTTTAAGTATGGTAGTGACAGTTGTTGTAAGTCCATGTTTAAGTGTGGTAGTGACAGTTGTAAGTCCATGTTTAATGTGGTAGTGACAGTTGTTGTAAGTCCATGTTTGAGTGTGGTAGTGACAATTGTTGCAAGTCCATGTTTCTATTGTCCGTAGTTAATGTCTTGGTAGATATTTTTTAGAATTTTTTTAGTTAATGTGTAGGTTTGGTTGTTACATCTGTTGTAAGTCCTTGTTTAAGTAGGTAGTTATGACTGTTCACAGTCAGAGTCTAGATGTGGTTGTTAGAATATGTCATAAGTCTGTGTTTAAGTGTGGGTGTTACGATTGTCCTGCAAGCAATGTTGTCTGCAGACATGGAAACAACTCTGTATATGAATTAAACTGCAGTCTTGCTGTCCCTGAAATCTTGAGAGAAGGCAGCTTTATCTTCTATTGTCAATATTGACTGTAATTTGCAACTGCCAAGCACCAAATTTTAATGTAACTCTGTCACAATTCAGCTGTGTGCATTGCAATCTGCAGAGCTATGGCTGATGAATTATTGAATAGCTTGAGTGCACACACGGCCAATTACAATATGTTATGGGCTTACTGTGGGTTATATTCTGTCAGAAAACTTGGCAGCCATTAAAAAAGACCATGCATATTGAAGGATCATAAAATGACAAGAGCTTGCATAAATATGACACTGAATTTGTAAGTGATGACTACTCACCTTGTTTTGAATTACATTGTATTTTAAATGTCGATAACGTTGACAATACACTTGTGAATCATATTGGGTATAAGATATTTTAAGTACTAGTTCATTTGAATTTTTATTGGAAACTTTCATATGAATCTAACGTGACATATTTGACATATGCTGCCTGGGGGCAGTGGATTAGTCTTGTGGTTATAGTGTTCACTCATAGGGGCATAGTGGGCAAGCTGGCTGAAGCACCAGGCTTAGTGATCCAGCGAGATTGAGGTGTCAGGGATTGAGCCCACCTATGACCGGGTGTAAAAGCCTTGGGGTCAACTTTGTGTGCAGACTTTTTCTGTGTTGTCACAACCCCAAGTGTGCAGACCACAACCCTGTGTACTTAAAAGAAGCCACGAATCCATTGGCATATGACTGGATGGTGGCCACATGGTGACCTGCAAACATCTAGTTGCGGATACAGCAACGTGCAGTAAACTTGGACAAAGTATTGTGACTATGTGTCCAAGTCCACCCAGGTGTGAACTGGATACCTCATTAGGATGAGAGAGCCACAATAATCTTGGTGCGCCTAGTGGCAGCAAGAGTTGTACACTCCCCAGGGAGTTGAGATTGATAATACGATGTGACGCTGAGACAGACATCCAGTGAGAAAGGGAAAACAAATACCAGCACCCTGAGCAAGCAATAATTGCATGGATATGTGTGCTATATATAAATATCCTATAAGTGTGAAATTCGAATCCCCACATGGGGACAATGTGTGAAGCCAATTTCTGGAAGCCAATGTTACTGGAATATTGCTCAAGGCAGCATAGAACTAAACTCACTAACTACATGATTCTCTAGCCTCTGTGCAATGTTTTGTTGTGTTGTTGATGGTCCTGTGTGCATAGCACACAGGTCTCCTGTCAGGTTGAAGTTCAGTAATGTTGGTTGCAGAGACCTTTATGACTATGTTCTGGAACTTGACTCCTGCCAGTTTCTAGAACTTTGCTTCCCACTCCCAACTAACATAAACAACACATGATTTCTTATAGGGCAAGTATTTGTTGGAAATGTGTCCCTGTTCATCCAATTAGTTGGGTTTGTTTTAGTTTAACGGCACTCTCAGCTTTATGGCACCTATAAATGGCAGTCTATAAATAATCAGCTCTGTTCCAAACAATCCAGTGATCGACAGCATGAACATTACGACAAGCATGGGTTACTGAAGATCAGTTCTAAACCAGATGATCAGGGGGCCTCTGTGACGTAGTGGTGAACAGGTAGCTAGTGCATTGAGATGTATTGTGAACTCTGTTAACATTCTAGGACATTACAGGTGCCAAAGGCTGTATATTTCTCAGGGAGTTGAAAATGAAAAGCAAGTGCACACAATTCTAAATTTTCCATTGTGATAGTAATATAGCAAGTGGCATGGGTAGCAGGAGGTGTTGGTAGATACATATCAGGGGATTGAAAAGAAAAATCCAACACACAGTTCTAAAATGTCCATGGTAATAATAATATAGCAAGGGGCATTGGTAGATACTTCTCAGGGAGTTCTAAATGAGAGTCAAGTGCACACAAATCCAAATTGACAAAGGTCATGACAATGTAGTGTCCTGAGCATGCACCAGGTAGAACTGTGCAGGATAAACGACCTGTTCCTGGAGTTATATCCAGCCTCATTAGCTCACTGAGAATAGACACTTGTCACTATTATTCCGTAAACCTGGACCTATTATGGTTGATGGAGGAATGAGGGTATTGAAATCCTGTGCTGACAGTGGTTGACTATTTACGGGATCTTGATATAGTTCTGTGTAGTCACAGGAACATAATTCTCAGCAATAGCCAATGGTAAAGCTACTGATACATTGCTCATCGATTTATGTCTAGGAGACTATTGATGCCAGGCATTGCCCAATAGACATCATTTATTGCATACTTTGTAAGGTAGATGCAAGTCTGCTGTTAGAGCTTTGACAGGTACTCGAGAACTCGAGCACAGGTTGGGGTTACAGTGACCTTGGTCCAAGGTGAAGGAAGCAACCAAGGGATACAACCTATTCAAATTCCTAACACCTGTTTCAAACAAAGGGAAAAAGAAAGATTCAGTAAAGTGAGTGAGTGAGATTAAGTTTATGCTGCACTCTAGCTATATGACGGCAGTCTGTAAATAATTGAGACCGGAGCAGACAATCCAGTGATCAACAGCATGGGTGTGAGTCAGCTCAGTTGAGAAACAATGACGTGTCAACCATGTCAGTGAGCCTGACCTCCTGATCCCGATAGTCGCCTCTTAGTCGCCTCTTGCTAGTAGTACAGAAATATGATGGAACTATCTATGTGCCCAGTTATGACAGATGGTATGAGGTAAAAAATGATTTAGCATTGACTCTGTAGCAGCCAATCTTAAACATTTCTGAGTCTTGGCAGCCTGTGGTCTGGTGCATAGAGCTCAGATCAGAAATCCGGTGAAGTTAAGCAATGTTGGCCATGGAGAGTCTTTGAATGGGTGACCATGTGTGGCATCTTGACTCCTGAGAGTTTCTTTGGCTTCAGCACACATACAGAACTGATACACAATAGGCCGTGAACAGTGCAGTGTCTGGGTACATATTGACTTCATAACCAAGAGAAACACATACAATTGTATGGCACATATACCACTGAAATCAGTTACTTTACTTTGCCGGTTTTGTGATTCGTGTATCTGAGTCACTGTTTATCTATCTGACAGATCCATACTGTGCATTATCTTCAGGCGTGTCCAACTTGTGTGCAAGTTTCCATTATATAATATTAATCTTACAAAATTAATCAATGCATGTGAGAACTATTCTAAAGCTTAGTTTTCCAAGTTCAGTTGTCTTTCTTATTTAAGTAAAGTTTTGTCATTATTATATCTGAATAAAGAGAACATGGGTTCTAAATTGATGAGTGAGTGAATGAGTGATTGAATGAATGAGTGCAATTTTCCTGCAATGTCACAGCGGGGTCACCAAAACTGGGCTACACATGTACCCATGTAGGAAATCGAACATGGGTCTTCATGACAAGCCAACAGTTTAATCACTAGGTTATCCATGGAACTGTTCCTTAGTCTGATCAAGACCTTCGAACAATTTGGTTTTCATGACAGTCTGGAAGCTAAAGTTTGAAAACGTATGGTCACGCTCTGCAATAAACATTTAAGAGAGTCTGGATTATTGAGCTTATGAAAGGTGAGACAAAAAATGTGAATAGATAACATTTGAATACATTAGTTTTTGAGATATATTGTATATTTCTGGGAGGTCAACTTTGGACTGATTCCCGGGGGAAGTTTTGCTGATTTGAGATGGTGTCGCAGAGATAATGTTCACTTTTAGACCATATTTCCTCGTTCCAAGAACATTGAGTGGACCCAAGAAAAATAAGTGATGGGCTTCACAAAGTGCACAGCTTATAAACTGTTATAATTGCTTGGTTTGTTGTTTAAACTACCCTGTTTGTGAACCTTCATATGAGCAAGTTATTACAACAGGTAATTTTATTAATTACAGTAATGTGCAGATTTCAAAGGGTTAAAGCCTTACCCATCAAACATCAAATCCTTGAAAGTGGATGTCGGGAAAAGTATCAGGAAGGTTTAAGACACCAACTTTTTACCTCATTTTAGATCCAGGCCAAGATTTTTGAAGTTCTCTTATTGTTGAAATAGTGTCATACATTGACTTAAAATTTAACATCGATGTGTAAAAATTGAGTTCTCCAGTATTTATGTTTGAAATAGCTTGTCCCCTGTGAGAAGTGGACAGACAGATGAAAGTAGGATAACAAAGGACAAAGGAAAATAATGTTAATATGTATAATATTCATATCTATAACTCATGTCGCCCATATTCTAAAGTTTTAATAACTGTTAAAATGGATCAGTGTGTAAGTGATTTTTGTACCACCCACCTGTGATGATTCACCCAAACCTTGATTCAGTTTTCAATATTGGACCCTTGATTCGATAATTTTTTATTCAATTTTTCATACAATGAAAAACATTAGATTTTTATTTAACTTCACTCAACCTCTTTTTACTGTGAAATCCAATGTCAACTTCGTGATGTCTAGCAACAACAATCGTCACTGGATAATTAGTGAGTAGTCACCCTATCTGCCTTATGTTGGTGTTAGAATTGGTCTTCAGTAACTCATGTTCATCAAAAGAAGCGACAAACGGGATCGGATGGTCGACACAAGTCATCAGTTCCCAAGTCCAGATTCAATTATTTACAGACTGCCACCATATAGCTGGAATATTGTTGACAGCAGCATAAAACTAAAGTCAGTCACTCACTCGCTTTTTCAAAAACTGTTCATGCTCAATAGAAAGTAGAATCAAATTCCTGTTTGCACATTTCAGATGGCAGATCAGGAAAAATCATATCTTCAGTCACATTTATCATTGGTACTCTCTACTGAAGCATGTCTGTTGGATTTCTTCCTGCTGTGTAGACCAACTCCTTCTCAGCAGCCATGCTATTTCCTGGCTGTCTCTCAGATCACTGAACATTGACTATGGCATGCAGCAAACACAGTCAATGCTGGTCTGTCACAGACCCTGAACCTTATTATTTTCCCTTCTGTCTAACCCTTTCTGCCGTACTAACATTCTGAATGCCGCAGGTCATTTCCGTGGGCTCTGAATTGCCATTGTCATGGTACTACAGATCTGCACTGAAGGTATATTCTGTATGCAGGAATGTACCATAGCCAAAATCAGAATACAGAAATGTACCTATGAGTCCTTTCTGCACTGTGCTATTTCTTATAGGAACTTTTTTACTGCTGTATCAAATGCATTTGATTGTGTGAAAGAAAGATGCACACACAGAAACGAATAATTTGCGATAACCATAAGACTCACAAATAGATGAGCAGGAAAAACTACATATGTGAAATCCAATATCAGCTTGTTGATATCTACTAACATCAATTTTCATTGAATGATTAGCCCGTTGTCACCCAGTCTGTGACAATTGTTGGGAGTCAAATTTACGTTCAGGAAATAACTTAAACAGGTATTCAAAAATAGCATCGAAATAGTGATAATGGTTATTGAATGTGGAAACAAAGAGTCAGATTTGATTTTCAATTAATTGAACTGAATCGTTGCAAACCTACTGACGACAACCCCTGCAGCCTTACTGGGGCTCTTGGTCGATTTAATTTTCAATTTCTGTCAAAATTATATACATTCAGAGACTATGTACTTCTCTAACTCACTGCTTAATGTCCAGAAGTTTGCCTGGAACATATCAAGAACCCACCATAATCTGATAGCCATGTGTTATCTCTTTGAATCTACAGATAGGCTTTCTGTTGAGCTGTCTTGTGAATGGACGTCCACTCTTATTTCTCCATGCCCCCTTGGGGAAGTATTACCCCACTGCAGGGAGCAATGATCCAACTTTTGATAGCCGCTAAGACTGATCAGGTTATATTGCTATTTGATGAGCTGCTCGCCTGGAAGAAAAGGTCAGGTAATGTTGGAGAGTTATCAATGTTTTATGACTGCTTGAAGGAATCCTGAAGACGGTTTTCTGGATCTGACCTGCTTGTCCAGGATACTCATGGTACATTTACACACACAAACGTTAGAGTGGTTGTATCTGTGGTGTTATGCCTCATCATCATTTTTGCATCTGTTTGTAGTGAGCTGGAGTGATATCTGAAGTGCTTGAAACTTCTAGGTATGGAGAAGGCCCATTTTGTCATTTCCAAGTTTCAGCATCGGTGTGTGAAATAGTTTCCAAATTTTAATTGCCAACCAGGTTAGTCATACCGGAAAGTTATTCACCCACAGAATAATTCAGGAACTTGAAATCGGAATGTAGATACCAACCAACTAAGCAGATGGTGTCAAGAATGGATGAGAGTAAGATATTGTCACAATGACATCATATTCATCATTTGGCTGCTTTTGTGGAAATTTGGAAACATCTAGAAATGTGGTTAAAATCAGTTCAAGTAAATGTAATATTTTACGATTTCAAAGATAATGTTTGGTTTAAAAGGAAAACAAAACAATCCTATAAATACGATAATTTTATTAGTCAAAAACCTGAAAAAAACCATGAAAAAAAAAAAAAAAGAAAGGAAAAAAAAGATCATTTGGCTGCTAATAGGATGAACATTTTTATGAGGCCATGATCATGCATGTGTATAATGACTTTACAGGTTGGAGAAAGTGGTATATTTACACAATGACCCAATGAAAATTCACTAGCTAGTCGGGCCAGTGACTTTATTGGCCCAGTTTGATTTTTACTAGCCACGGGCTAGCGGCCAGTGGTTATTTCACACACTACAGAAATATGGTTTTGGAAAAGAATTGGACCCTGTAACCTCTGGTTACTTCTAATGAGTTGACTGCTAGAAAGATATAATGGCTTGTCTCTATGATGCAATATCAACAAGCTGGGCTTGATTTAATGCTTTGTTACTTGCACTGGTGCAACCCAATATTACAAAGTGCAACCTAGTTATCAGGCACACTTGCACCATGTGCATGTAATTTTTTTAGAATAAATCTGCAATATATCTAACCTTATAAGCATAAGTATGACAGCTCATTTTTCTTCTAAACTTTGAATAGCTGTAGCACCGAGACATTTCTATTAATAGACATGTTTCGGCTATGTCAGCTCTTGTAAACAGCTGCACCTCTGTGTTACGATGGTTTCATGGGTAACACAAGGAAAAATTACATGTACCGACACCACTTTAACACACTATGTTGCAACTGAAATCTGCAACTAGGTCTTTTGTCTTAGGTTGCACCTGGTGCAATGAGGTGAACATCTCTTAAATCAAGCCTTGACAAGACAAGAGTGGTATCGGAGATTGGTATCTGTCAAAGATATAGTCTGGTTCATAATTATTGAGAATTTTTCTTCTTACTTTGAGCTATCCTAACACCTCAACTGATTCACTGATACTTAAAACTAAGTAATGGTATAAGGGAGGTAACTCATCTTGGCCTACTGAGTAAAGTACAATTAGAGTTACCTCCCCTGAATTTGTAGCAGACGTCATTTTCCTCAGCACTGTCAACAATGTCTGCTGAAGATAAAAGAAGGTTGATTTTTGAGTTGTGTAAGCAAGGAATTGATGATGTAAATACATTGGCAGAGAGAACAGGAACTCCTCTTTCTACTGTGTATAGGATTACGAAGAAATTTTAAGAGGGAAAGGATTTTGGGCACCAGAAAGGAGCAGAGAGACCCAGAAAATTGGACTTCTCAGATCGCGTCCGGCTGGGAATTTTAGCGTCTAAAAAGCAAAGGGCAAGCATCTCCAACATCAGGTATGAAATGATAGAAAGGGGATCAACAGTTGTATCAAAATCTACAGTTAGAAGAAATTTGATTGATCTTGGATGGGAGAAAAAGACTGGAATTCCTTCTCCTCTCATGAAACAAGAACATAAAGACAGGCGTGTTGAGTGGTGTTTGGCACATGAAAACTTTGACTGGGAAAATGTGATTTTTACTGATGAAAGCTCAATATGGGTATATCCCAATAATGTGAAAATATGGACAAAGTCTCCGTCAGCACCGTTGTATCGACGACCTAATTACAGCCCAAAGTTTCATGTATGGGGAGGGATATCCTTATTAGGAACGACCCCGCTGTGTGTGTTTGAGGGAAATCTGACAAGTCAACGCTACACTAACATATTAGATCATTTTCTCCTTCCAAGTGCACATGTGTTTTATGGAAATGACTGGATTTTGCAGCAAGATAATGATCCTAAACACACCGCAAAACATGCCAAGCAGTGGTTTCAGGAGAAAAATGTGACTGCATTACCATTTCCTGCATATAGTCCTGACTTAAATCCCATTGAGAACATTTGGGGGATGATGAAGGAATGTGTGAATTAAAAGGGGTTTACAAAAATTGAAGACATGAAGAGAGAAGTGGTCCGATACTGGGACAGCATAACTCACGAGATACTAACCTCTCTGATAGGAAGTATGCCTACCCATCTTAGACTGTGCCGTGAAGCTCAAGGAGACTTGATAAAATATTAAATTGTTACCTACACGACATGAAAAGGTCAGTTCACTTTCACAATACATTCAATTTTATCTGATTTGTTCTCGTTTAATAATATGAAATGCTTTAGCTATTCTCAATAATTTTGAACCATACTGTAACTGTTACCGAGTGCAATAAGCCAGGCCACACAAGCAGTTTATGGGAAATCATTTTGCAATTAATAATAATAATGACCATTTTTGAAAGCAGATCATCACCTGACTAACAATGCGTATGCCATACTCACTGAAATATTAAACTTATTGGCGAAGGAGAACACTTTTTTGAAATCATGCACTATCATAACTGTGGTCGAGTGGAGGAGATCTGTATTAGTTCTGAAGCTAAAATATTTTCAATATGGGCTACTGCCAGTTTTATACCCTTCTTATGTGAACGTTTTCAGGATTCTTACAAGAAAAAAAAATGGCGTAAAAAGAACTTTTAAAAGACTGGTGCCTAAGATGACACTTATTGGATATGGACACTAAATCCATTGTATGTGACTCTTCAGATTTATGACACTAAAAGCAATAGCTCCGGCATCTGATATGTAATCGATAGCTTGAACCTTCTGGAGTGGATTTGTCTGAAGACATTGTATGTATTCAGAAGAAGTGAATACTGGATTACTGCTGAAAAAGTGTGTTTGTTTTCAGTGTAATGCACTTATTTGTTCCTTGGTAGTACAGTATTGATTTCCCGGGGAATCGGTTAAGCTGTGGCATCTGTCCTTGTCAGCTACAGAAGATGGCCAAAGTAAAGTGAGTCATTACCTACTGCTTTCTGTGGAACATTTCTGCCATCAGTAGGAGCATCTCTTGTTTTCAACTCTTTGTTCCCACAGATCATACTTTAGTTTATTTGTCATGGCATGGAAAGTTCTTGAGTTATGTTTTGGTAGGAATGGCAGCTTTGTGTTGTTTTTCCCTTGATCTTATTCTGTTTGTTTTTTGAGACCTCTTGGAAGAAGCAGGACTTTGAAATTGGAATCGGGTATCAAGCCATACTGAACCTTTGTCATCCTGTGTGAATATAAGCACCTGTGGTGATAAGGATATGCACCTGTTTTTAAGCAGTAGGGTTATTGAGATTTGAAACCTCTGACTGTCCATGCAGAACTGAGTTTTCCTAATCTTCATTCTTAGAGTGTCAACACGTTACCTTAGTTTCTAACAGCTTTCCAGAGGCGATATCTCTGGACATGCCATGTGCCCCAAACGTATGGTTATGTGTGTTCTGAAAAAAAATTATGTAAGAAATTATGTGGTGATGAGGATGTGTACCTGTTTTTAAGCAGGTGGTTGTTGTGATTTTATTGAGACTATCCATGCAGTTTTCCTAGTCCTCAGTCAAGTACCTTAGAGTTCGTCAACACATGACCTCAGTTTGTAACAGACTTCCGTAGGTGATATCACTGGACACGCTATGTGCCCCAAAGTTATTGGTTATGTATGCTCTGAAAAGAAATTATGCAAGCCTTCTTAAGCCTCAAATAGCAAGAGACTGATATGTTTCGAACTAAACAAAAAAAACTAACATGAACTCCAAGGATCAGAGCTAAGCAAATATTCAGTCCCATTACAAACAGATCCAAATAAATGTGAGGTAGATGAGTCCCAGCTTTGAACTGGTATGCATAAGGCCAGAGCATCAGCATCTGATGTCACCTCAGAAGTAAAATGTTCCAAGCTGGTAAATCAATAGAGCCAAACCACAATGTTTGAAAACAGAACACAATACCCTGTAAGCCCTGACAGGTATGAGTTGTCTGAGAGTCCTCCTTGAACTATAGTGCCTTCAGCCATTGCATGAGCTTCTTGAGCATCATGGTAAGTACAGAATGCCCAGTCACCATTTTAGAATGTGGAACAAGGCTTACATTGTGTCTTAGGGTTTTGAGAGCCAGAGTTGGCTCAAGTTAAGGATTTCTTTTTATTACCTGTCTGTAGATAATTTGTCACATTTTTCCGAAATCTGCATTTATAGCTTAGTTTACCAGATAAAGCAAACTATATTTTTTAATTAAAGCACAACTTAACTGATGTGAAAAAAAACTGTGTGGATTTTATATATAATATTATCTTTTCATGATACCTGGAGTCAATTCAAAAGATTGTTTTCAAAAAATGATAATATTTGAAGAAAATATTTAATTAAGTTCTGAAACTCATCAGTTGGCTTTTAGAACAAATATGTTCATGGGCCAGGACTGAAACTTCATTGTATGTTAGTATTTTGTGAGAATCATTGATTTTGTACCATTATTTGGTGAAACTGGCCCATATGTAGCTTGAACTGTTGTAATTTAGCAAGTACCAGACACATTAATGTTAGCTTTCATTGGGTTACATCTGATATGTCTAGTGGGATGAATGGCTCCAGTTTGTCTTGGAAAGATGAGTCTTCTGGGAGCCAGAGAAATTTTCAAAGAAGGATATTGGCCAAGAAGCAAACATTTAGAATTTGAGAATATGCTGTTTGATTCTTTTGTGCCCAGAGTTCCAGTGCAGCTGAATGAAGTGATAGGTGCATCTATCTCTGACCAGACAACATAGAGAGTGCAAAAATACTTTTGTCTGGGTTTTGTTAATAATAAAGTTACATTTTTGTGTGGAACTAATTTTTCATGGTCATCCTGGTTGGGCTTGTTAAATCACCTGCTGCCTTTGGAAATTAAAAGTTACATCACAAAATAATCAGAGATGAATTCCGGATTATAGAACTGAAGGCATCTTCTAGATCATTAATAAATCTTGTCATAATACCCCTTTTTAGATGGTAATCTAATTAAAGAGCAGACAGAATTTAGTGATTCCAATAATGTGATTACAAGTCCAAGATTTTGGTTAGCATGCTTGGCACCAGTGGTTGTGTTTTGCAGCACTAGGAGACTTGAGAACCCATTTTCACCTTGTGGATGTTTGTTTCATTTAAGAGATGTCTGAAGCGTTTCAATTTTTGTTTTAGCTTTTCATTTTGATCTGGTCAAGATATTTGGTCAACAAAGTTTTTCTGTTGTATATATTCATGATTTACACTGTTCAAGGATCTGGAGTAGCCTTGTGATAGAAGAGTTCACTTGGTCATGGTTGTGATTCCAATCATGGACACGGTGTCAACTATTGCTGAAACAATTCATCCAGACCTCAATTTGATTCAATATTCGATATTCGACCCTGGATGAATTTCAATTCTGTTCTTCATAAAAGTAAAAACATCAGATTTCATTTAACTCTCAGAGTCAGCTTTTTGAGTGTGAAACCCATTGTCAACTTAGTGATGTCTTCTAACAACAATTCTCATTGGATAATTAGCTTGGCATCAACCAATCATGTTTTGCCTTATTTCAGCCCTTGAATTCAAAACTGATAGAGTTGGAGTCAAAATCACGTTGTTGTGTGGAAATAAATTAAATAGAAATGTAAATGGAAATAATCCAAATATCAAAAATCAAAACAGTGATCACAGTTATCCAAAATTGAACTAAGGTGTCAGATTCAATTTCCACTGAATCAAACCGAATTGTTTCAGCCCTAGTATGTAGCCTATATCTGGTGTCTCCCCAACGATGTTATTGTAGGAATATTCCTAAAAGTGACAAAATTATGTTCACTCAGTCTCTCAGTGTGCTTAGTTACCATACAACTTCTGTCCTTAATTGGAAGAAGATCTGAAGAAATGCATCTTCAGAGAATCACATATGGTGATGTTATTGATATCATTATTTTTTGTAAGAATTATGTTCAGTGAGCAGAAATATTCATCAGGTATCCATTTTGATTTAAGGTTGTTTTGTCTGTTCAAAATTTAAGTTATAATGATGAAGGGGATGCATGTCGAAGTATTGGTTACAAGACCCTTTTATGTGGTTTAGTCCAGGATATATGACATGTTTGGTCAGCGTTTCCAGAAATCTTCAGGGAAGATTATACTGAAAACTGTCTGGTAATTGTGTGGTTTACAGAGATCAACTCCAGCCTCAAACGAAGCTTGGTCTGGTCACAAATTTCTTTCAGTCCAGTTAGTTTACAGTATGTGACCATAGATTAGCTGATCTCTCATATTAGCCAGAGTCCAACTTAATACCTATATTTACTATCAAAAGATGTTACTGATTGGCGCTGAGCAGGGATATGTCAAGGAAAGGGCAGGTCAGCGTCAGTATGATGGGTATCTATGTTAAACTGATGCATGGTATCAGGTGGCTAGAGCTATAAGACTTATACCTAGTGACAAGTTTGAGGACTTGAGTTGTCAGCACAGGCTATGGTGTTTGTCATCATTCCTCTAGTGGAGCTCTTGCATGTCTCTTAGCAACTACAGGATCTGCTGCTCTTACCAAAATATGGGCCAAAATATGTTCTTGGTCTGTCAGCAGCTGTACCATGGTTCTTCTGACAAATGGGGGTGGTGGTGTAGCCTTGTGGTTAGACATTAGCTCATCATGCCAAGACACGCGGGTTTGATTCCTCATGTGGGTACAATGTTTGAAGCCCATTGATGGTGTCCCCTGCCATGAGTAGGAGGTGAGCCCACAGCTGATGATAGTTCCCAGCAAGTGATCAAGGAATACAAAGAACCTGAGGAACAGAACATCGCCCACGTTGGGCGCCAATGTAGCGGCAACAAAATTTGCTGGGATTCGAACGACGGACCTTCTGATCCGAAGTCGGACGCCTTGTCCACATGACCAAAGAGGTTAACCCCGTCAGCAAGCTGACAAGGTAAGGATGTCATCTTTTTGATGACTCTATGCCCTGCTACAATATATCTGGAATATTGCTAAAAGCAGCCTAAAACTAAGCCCATTCTCTCTCATCTGACTTATGACCTTTGGTGCAAAATATGTTCTCTGTCTGTGAGCATCTTACCATGGTTCTTCTGACATATGACATACATTCTGCCCCTCCTCACAGAATGGCATTCACTTATCAACATCTTATCAATATAAAAAATATTGTGCCATAAGGTGATAATAAAGCTACAAAGTCTGGTTGATAGTGCTTAGAAGTTTGATTGCATTGTGTTTAGGTGCTATTAGGCCAAAAATGAGTGAACTTCAACAATAATGGACAATTTTCTATTTGGCTAACTTGCGCAGAGATACCACTGTAATTGGATATGAGCATGTTTAATCACGAGTTTGTTTTTGTATTCCCATAATACTTCCGGATCTGGTGTACCTTTTTTGGATGCAGATCATAAATTCTGTAGTGGAACTGACAGTGATGGATTAATTTCCAGGTTTACGTGTCCAGTGTGTTCAGTTATTGCAGAAATTTCATTCATAATTTTACAATACATGGAATTAGTTTTAAAAAATGTTGAGGTTTCTAAAACAGTTGATTTTTTTTCATGATTCTTTATGACTCCTTTACTGCCATATTTGTCAAATGTCAGGTTTTCATTTTCTTTCAGTTTACTTTCAAAGCATTAATGATCCAGCTGATACAGCATACTGGCTGCTTTTGTTTGAACAAACAAGAACAAAACACAACCTAATTAATTTGAGTTTCTGATAAACAAATTGTCAAGATAAACTGAAAGGAATCACTCTTTAACAACACTGGTTTTACCCAGTGTGGCCAGTTCAGCATGCAGTATTATGTTACAGAGCCTTGATTGAATACATCTTGTATACATGAATTCATCTGCAGTAAATAATGTATTATGAGCACTAGCTTATGGGAGCACAGGTGGGCCAGATGTCTTCGTGTAAGTCAATTTGTTATGCTGTGTTATCTCCCTTGGGCATTCCAGGAACCTATGATTGTGGGTTCAAATAATGAATGACAATTGGCATGTTTCTAGGTTTGTAAGCACTGTACCTATGCCATGTTTGGAGCTTTCTTCACATATATTATGCAATGATACTACTGTGTTTAAAGTGAGTGAGTAAGTAAAGTTTTATGCTGCTTTAAGCAGCGATAAACAGTATCACGACAGGGACACCAGAAATGAGCCTCAAAGATTGTACCCATGTGGGAAATTGAAAAGTGTTGAACTTATCTCTCTCTCACTCACTTTACTCTGTTATTGCAACTTAGACATATTTCACAGTTTGCCCTAGGTCATGGTGAAATACTTAGGGCAGGACATGAACAGACTCATGGCCTAACTTGACATTCTTGAGTGACCAAAGAAAACTTTCAAGACCAAATTTTGATAGATCCTCTGTTCAGATGACATTATGGAATAGATGTTAAACATAGAGATCTTCTTTTTATTCAGGAGTAATATGTTTCAGGGCTTGTTCTAGCCCCATCGTCAGGAGCTCTACCTGCAAATGCATATCCATTTGCAAGTGCAATTACAGTAGACTACCTTTATGATGAGCACACAAACATAACAAATTAATGGATATGATGAACTGTATTTCTAAACCCCAAAAACTGTGTACTGTACCCAAATTGTTTTTAATGAACTACTAGCGTTAGTTCTTTTGAGTATTTTCTTAAATGATAGACTCAATTCATTTATAAATACCAAATAGAAGAGAGAAATATCTTGAATACCGCCTGAAAAATACCCATACCTTGTTACAGATAAACTATGAGCAATCCTTAAGATCTGTCTGGAGCCTTGGCATTTGTAAGGGTTTGGTCTACGATAAAGTATGAGATATGATAGGAGTCATCTCTTAGTTCCCTAGAGCTTATCCTTGATCAAGATTCAATATGCAGAGATATTACAACAGAAGTGTTTCAGATTAACTTGGTCGCAGTGTTGATGCCAATTGAATGCCACGATTGATGCTGACTGTTATCTTAGCATTGAGAGATAGCCCAGAGAAGCAGATTGAGCATTTGGCGCCGTCACTACAAAAAGACTAGTGCCATTGGAGACTGAGGGTAATCCCTTCTGTTTATTGAGTTAGCTGACTCTGTTTTGTTGGGAGTTGTATTTAGCAAGGGCAAGATGCCCCTTAGAAACAACATGTAGGTGAAGTGCTTAACTCGTTAAAGGGTGTTGAAGGGTGGGCAATATCGTAGAATATTGGTTTTATGTTCAAGGGGATATGAAGGAGAATTCTTGAAACTGCTAATGGTTATTTCCTCAAACAAGGGTTTTACACCTCTGGGTGTTTGATAATGGTCCTGTGTTGAAATATTTTGCACATGGGGAGTCGTTGCTTTCAGCAACACTGGATGATGGTCGGTGGTGAGAAAATCACAACGTGGTGATGATAAAGGGGAACATTTTCATCGGGTCTCTTTTCATAAAAAGATGTCATTATGGTCTATTTTCCTTTTAGAGTGTAGAAATACTGAATTAAAATGAAGTCTTACAGATGTCTTATTTATAGGTGATGGTATGGTGCTCGGTAAAAACGTCATAGGAAAAATGTCATGGGAAAAACAACTATTATAAAACATCCTGTTCTCCACTTATTTACTTTGTTTATACTGTATCTTGTAAATTTCACTGTCATCATCTACAATATAAACATCCTGTTCTCCAGTTATTTGCCCAAAACTAATTCAACAACTGTTATAAAAATGTCCTCCATTTACTTTGTTTATACTGTTTCACTTTCAAGTTAATTATTCCTTTCAGTGTGATGCTGTAAGCAATTGGATCTTATTAAAACAGGAGATATGGACATGTTAGTAGCTGTTTGTTTTTGTCATTTCAGTGATTTGTTAGAAGTTTTGCAGTCCCAAGTGTTTCTGAAAATAGTGATCATTTCCTAATGTTTTTCATATTTTTCTGAGGACCCTCTCCATATCCTGAAATAGTTTTACACAGCTTTCTTTGAAAAAAAAACAACATGCAATAGAAACTTGTATTGTATCATATAATGTCCCTTTTAAATGATCCTGCACAAATGTTTATTCCTTTTATGACTGGCCCCTAGATAACGTCATTTATTTTGGTTACCCTCTCTCCATCACAGTCGTACTTACCATGGTCATTATGCCAAATCCTCCACTGTCCCTAAAAGTTAGGATGTAATGATCTTAATGCCAACAAATACAATGGACATATATCAGGGAGTAGCCGATTGTCAGTGAGGCCACCTTACTGAAGATGCAAGTCATCATTTCTTTGTATGTCCCAGATTTGATGCTATGAGAGGAAATAAATTTTATCATATCAATGGCTTTTCATTAGAAACAATCTTATATGGAACGTCCTCCTTGAATCCACAAACTCCATCAAATATCTTAAAATCAGTCCATCTGTTTATAATTGAAACAGGGCGCTTTAGCTGAGCAAACCATTATATATTGCAGTGGTCTTCATATAAGTTCTCTTGAGCTTGTTGACCTATCCCCTTCATGAAAATTCTGTTGTTGATTTTTCATGAAATAAATATGTTTAAGTCACTTACTGTGGTCATAAACACCCACAACCTCCACCTTCAACACCACCAACATCACTATCGCTGTCAAATATTACCAATCCTAGTATCATTACCCAAAGTGCAGCAAGTTATGGGTGATGTTAGACTCTGTCTTGGACAACACGAAAACAGAATTAATGTGAGCAGGTTAGGATTAATGGGCGCAGGTTAGGATTCATGGGAGCAGGTTATCAGTGAGGCATTAATCACTGAACAAAAGCAGCTTTCTGCAGAAGGTGATGTGTTAACAGTTGATTACCACAGCTGAATCCGACACGGAAACTGCTGATGGAGGTGTATGGGAAATTGTAGCGAATGCTTGTCTGATGGTATTAAGATTGCAGAGGCTTGACTATCTTAATGCAGAGGCATTCTGTGTAGTTGGTTAGGTCACATATAGATGCCCCATCCTAATCTATGAATGTTGTGATTTACTTTCAGTAAGAAAGGTTAAGGCCAATTATGCTGTTAAAACAGCTCTCAGTGGGTTGGTTGGTTGCTTGCTTGTTTAATACCTCTCCCAGCAATATTCCAGTTATATGGCAGCGGTTTGTAAATAATTGAGATTGGACCAGATGATCCAGCAATCATCAGCATGAGTACCGTTGATGTAGTTGGAATATGATGACATGTGTCACCGAAATCGGTGAGCCTGACCACCCATTCCTGTTAGTTACCTTTTACGACAAGCAAAGGGTGGTGAAGATCTGTTCTAACCTGGATCAGGTCAACCTCAGTGGGATAATGTACCCTCTTTTGTAGCAGTAGGGCAGTGTAAAGAAATAACCGGAAATAATTATAAATTGGTTTTGCCATATTTGTGAATAAATTAAGTTGTTTAATGGACACCATAGCCTTGTTATCAGCATGCTTCTTTTCAAAACATGCTTAAAATGTGTTGAAAGTACAGAGATATTGCTAAACCAGTGTTCAGTCTCTGAATGTATACAATTTTGATGGAAACAAGCAATTCCTTATAAAATGGAGAGCAGATCCAGTGAGAATGGAGATTGAGAACCTGAGGAGGGCTGAGCATTGCAGAAACTGCTGTGCCGAAGGGAATATAATGTGCTTCAGGTACTGGGAGACTGTCTCTGAATATGTGCAATTTCAATAGAAACAGACAATTCCTTTTAAGTTTTTGGGGAAGAGTTAGAACATGAGGAAATCTAGACTTGCTTCATTTGTGGCTTTAGCATTGAGGAAAGGACTGGGCAGAAGGGAAAATATGCAGCTCAGTCACAGTGTCAGACCAGCAAAATGTACCTTGTACTACTCCAGACAAATGGTGGTTTTATAATGCTAATCTACTGTAATTACCCAGCTCAAACTCAAGGCTAACCATTGTTTTATCCTTTGAAGCTGAACGCCAGACAGGGTTACAAAACATACCATCTTTTAATGATTTGGGTATGATGCATTGGAGATCAAACCGACCTTATCAGCTGTCTGGGCAGAGGGTCTATCCACTAGATTATGGAGGCAGTGTCAGGTGATACTCAGCATCAATCTGTCTCTTCATTGCGTGCATTTAGTCCAGTAGAACTGCTCTTAGTTGATTTCACATTAGAATGCTATATACAGACAGACTCAAGGCATTCCAGACTTGTTTTTTCAATTCCCTGTCTTCTTAAAACCAGTAAACGACCAGTTACCATGCAAGCAGATACACATTTATGATTTATAGTACTGTGATGCTTATGAATTATATTGATGGCTGTCATTCTTTGGAACATAATAGGTTTTGAATGAGATTTACAATTTCAAATCTATGCTTGAAACTCTTGAGAGATTTGAAAATATCTTAGATGATTGGACCTGTTAATTGGGATCTCCATTCAAACAATTTTTTCAAGAGTCTCAACTGGACTAAATTTCATTACACGTTTCACAAAAATATATTCTCATAAATATTGATGAAAGCATAAAATTCTAAGAAAGCAGATGGCTTCACTTACAGTACACTTTTAGAAACTACTTTCCTAAAGAGGAGTCTTAAATTATTCCAAGAACAACCCTCACATATCATTCAACGTGTTACAAAGATTAATCTCATATCAGCTAATGACTATTTCAAACGGAGGTAACCAATTACGTGAAGCAGCATTTCATGTGTCAAACATACGTGAGTTAATAATCACCAGTATTCTCTGAGGTGTTGTGCACTATACACATCGATCAGGATGCTGTTACTATCTTTCTCCTTGGATAACAGCTTCTACTTTTGCCGATGTCTTGATAAAGACTAGTCTCCATAAAATCATTCAGTTTCTTAGGTTACATGGACTGTAATTTTGTTCTGAATGCGCCATCATGGTGACACGTGTCAGGAGTTACCTTAGTTGAATGTATTCTTCACCCGTTTTTAGCATTAGGAGCTGCTGGCAAAGCTGTCCCTAAACATGGCAATCTCACACCTTTGGAAGTAATTAATGGAGTGTTGCCAATATTTTCCTGTCTATACTTCAACATTCACACATTAATTGTTTTCTCTTGTCCTTTATGATTAACACTAATATTGGAAGCGCTATTCCAACATTTTGTAAATGTGATTCAGCAAGCTTGGTTTTATGCCGTAACATCAGGATGAGGGACACAAGAAATGGGCTTCACTCATTGCACCGAAGTGAGGAATCGAAACCTGACATTTGTGGTGACGAATCGAAACCTGACATTTGTGGTGACAAGTGAATGCTTTAACCACTTAGCTATTCCACCACCCCATGTTTTAAAGTAATACAATAATGATACGTCCATTTATTACATTTGTCATGGATACGCATGTTCTTTGTTTTCATTCTTAGCTCCTTAGGAAATATATAACCCACCAAAAGATGTACTTAAATATTATTTTGTATTTAGGCATGAAAAATGAACACCAACAATCAGAGATGGACATTCAGATAAATTCCACTTCTCTGAAATAAATGTCATAAAGGTGCTAGTATCATGAGCAGCAAAAAGCAGATCCATTAAACCAATTGCTTGATGTGATCGTATTTCACACAGATGTCAGATATTTGTCATGATCACATTTCGTCCTCAAGTCCCTTCTTTCCATCTCTGTCAGAAGAACAAAGAAAACACCCTGATTCTGTCTTAATGATGCCAAAGGAACTTCAAGAAACTCTTTGTGATTGTGTCAGTACTGTCAGGCATTACATTTCTTTATAATTAAAGAAAAATTAGGGTATTTTGATTGATGACTCTTTTCAGTCCTGTCACTGAATCTTACAGAATTGATAATCTATGTCATGACTTGCATCTACATCTTTATGAGAATATTCAACAGCATGTATCTTTCAAGTTGAAAACTCAACAGATATTGCCAAACTACTACAACGGACCGAATTAGTAATGGAAAATTTTGAAACATTTAGTAATGAAGTACTTCCTGTTTTCAATGGTACTCTCATTATAATCTATAACACAAAATGAATTAAAGAAAATTTTCATTTGAATTCTTCACGGAGTCTTTAATGGGAATGGGGTTGGGATTTTTGGGGCCTTTGATATTAGTTGGACTTGATTTGGAAATAAAAATGATCTTAACCATTAATTCCAAAATGGTTATTAGGGAAATATTCTTGCTTTTTGATGACAAGATTACTTCTGTGATCTTGCTATCATGTGCCTGCCAGGTTTATTTCTTATTTGCTGCGTCTGTACATTCATTGTATGTACTAAATGACATCAATCTAGACAAGCAATATTGTACTGACTCGTGTTTCTTCAAAGTCAGAATCGGCTAATATTCAACACTATATATAGAAATTCAGCAGAAATACAGCATCTGCATAATGGCCTTTTTGTAGGACTAATGTACAATTCATTCTATCTATGAATCTGTCTCAAGAGAATTCATTTGTTACATAATGATCAAGAATGAATTTGGATCATGCATGATATTCATTGGCTAAAACACTGAAGGTCAAGGTCTGTTTGCAGGAGTAATTCCTACTCAGTGGGTAAATTCTTTGGTTGGAATTCACGTTTTTGTCTTCAGCTTTCATAGATTATTGATGATGTTTTAGTTCCTATCTTTGTTCCTGTTTTTGCCGAGATAAGTGGAACAATGTTCTTGAACTGGCCTTAAAATTGCTGCAGGTTCTTTTAATTCCATTATAACTTGGCAGCAAATTCATGATATTTTGTAACTGTTTCTTGCTCAGTCTCTGGATATTGTTACGCATTCAGCTGAACTGACACTTGAGATCACTCAAAACTGCTTATAGTAGTGTAAGTTGGAATTGATTTTATGCTTTCCTTCAACTGAACTTGCTTTTTTTTATTTAGATTTATTGAATTCCATGTAAAATATACTTCCTGAAACTGAGATTTTGCAATATCCATTTTGGTTTTGTCAGTATTGACAATATTACTCACCAAACATCAAAATCGCATTAAAGATTGTGTGTGTGTATCAGTCTCTCCTGCTTGCAAGTGGTAATTGTTTTGAGATTACATGGACTCTTGAGTTGAGTGCTTTGTATTGAATATTTGTCAGTTCATTCAGTGAGCTTCTCATAATCGTGTACTTTCTTCGACGTAATTGGGCTGCCATGCATAAGGAATTTAACAAATATGAAAATGATGATACTGTGAATCATAAAGATTTGTTCTTTTGTTGGCAATTTTATGGTTACATGGAGGTTGCTGATGTTTGGTGTATGTGAGAATGGAGGATTGTACAATGACACAGCAGTGTGTCTATTCCCATATATACTTATATTGCTCAATTCAAGTTAAGCATTTCATGCTTCTATGTTCACATTACAGTTTCTTCCTACTGGGTACCCATTTTCTGCATGTTTCTTTTTGGTCTTTCTTGCATTAAATTTTATCCCCTGTTTTTCACAGTGGTATTAAAATGCACTTCATCAGTGTGTGTGTGTCTGTGTCAGTGTCTGTGCATATTTGCCATTTTCAGAGCTGAGCTTTAAAACCGTTCACTATTTCTTCACCAACCTTGGCACATAGATAGACCTGGTGGTGTCCTGGTGCCTTTGGGTAGGTTTGGATTCAGAAAACAATACTTTTTTTGCTTTTCCATTGCAACAAGATCGACTTTCACTGAATTTGGTGGTAACTTTCTTTTCTGGAGTAAAACTTTAAAACTGTTCACTACTTCTTCACCAAACTTGGCACATGGATAGGTCTGGTTGTGTACTGGTGCCTTTAGGTTGTTTTGAAATTTTAAAGTACTTTTTGTGTTTCCATGCCAGACCAGTGGTAGAATATCAGATTCTGGGGTAGTCTATATGAATATACTGAGGGAAACAAATAAGGGAACACCACTACATGGAGGTGTTCCTTTATTTATTTCCAGTATTCAAAGCTGGTGATGAAAACTCAAAAATATTAAAGGAATACTTGTATTTTCCTACATGTGTTCCTTTATTCGTTTCTATCAGCATATCTTAGTTTATTTAAAACCTCATACTGCCCTGGTCATTCTAAAATCTAATACTGTCTTGAAAACACAGGGGTAGTACTGCTGATCTGCAAAAAAATCCTTCCAGTTAAAGCAGCATATATTTCATATAAACAAAATCAAATTTTCATTTAAATGTAAGAAAAGTAAAGTAATCAACTGAATTCTCTAGAAACAAGTCATCAAAGAGAACTCAGATCCTGTTGTTAAATTTTAAACAAATAAAATTCCCATGGTTCATGGAGAGAAGCAAAGTTCTGTTATCAGCTGTTGATCAGCTGTGTGTGATGTATTTCGGTCCATGCCTACTGTTTTTATTGGCAGATTCCCTTATGTATTATTTGGTGTTAAATAAAAGCTTGAGATAAGACTGAAGACACCTTCAGTAGAGATCCGTGTCATCAGTACATTGCGCAGAGTATTGCGTGACGATGTCGATAATTAATTGATAAATTATAGATAACGTTGTGTTGTGGCCTGTATCAGATGTGATGTTTTCTAATCCATGTGTTATTTTTAGTACAGAATCGTTATGAATTGTTCTACCTTTTATTATCCTTATATTCATCGGTATGAAAGTTGTTTTAGATGGTGTGGAATTGGGAATTCATCTTTGAACGAAAGTTGTCTTGTGAAATGAAAGTCATGATAGCCAGTTCCCATTTTACTTTCATGTAGTTTCAGTTGTACTCAGGTTTATTGTGCACTTAGATATATGTTGATCAATATGCGTGTTTCTCGTTACCTACTCTGAGACAAATTCTTGTACGTGTTTCTCTATCTGCCAGAGGTGGTTGAGGGGTATCCCTGAGGTTAAAGCATTCGCTCGTCACGCCTTGTGCTCAGGTTCAATTCCCCATGTGGGTGGAATACGTGAAGCTGATTTCTGGTGTCACTTGCCTTGACATTGCTGGAATATTGCTAAAACCGGCGTAAAACCCCAACATCTCACTCACTTACTCACCCACTCTTTCTCTCACTCACTACAAGAGAAGCTTTCAGTTCATTTTGAAGACCACGTGGATCTGGTTTGTTGATGATAGTATTTTGTAGGTCACTGTCTAATACGATCACTCAACAGGGTATCACTCATTTATATCCTCATTTGTTCAGTCATGGTGTCGGGGGACACCAGTCTTCTATTTCCCTTTTATTTCACCACAAGGCTGCTTCTCCACTGTCCACTAGGGTATAATTCAGTGGCATGCTCACCTACTAATAGGCAGAAGCCACCTGTCCACTTCATCACTCACTCATTCACTCAGTCATGAAACCAATAATTCAAGCCAGGCACTCTTTCAGTCACTCATGACATTTCATTCAGGGTCTCACTCTGAAAAGCATTCAGAAACTCACTTGCTCATTCAGGCATTCAGTCAACCATTTATGTAGGGCTGCTCTCATTTTCAATTTCACTCTTTTATTTTGGATTTCACTCATAATCTGACCACGGAATCTATGACAAGCTACCCACTCGTCAGAATATTTAGTACTTATTTATTGTCATCACTCTCATTTGTTGTCTACAAGCACCTGCGCCTTTCTCCTTTCGAACCCTGTTACAGATTGTACACTTCCAACTTGACAGGCTGTGTAGGATGGACTCACGTTTCACTCAGCAAACACTTCTGCTGATGTTTGCAATTCAAACTTTTTCAAACTCTGATTGTAGTTGAGGTATTAGATCTTAAAAAGTAGATGAAATTAAATTTTAATACCATGATACTTTACTTTTGCATGTAAGTCAAGTGACTCTTGATTACTGCAGTCAACACTTAAACATTGCTTTAAATGATAAAGTTTTGAATTGAATTGAAAACCCCAGAAACCAATTACTAAAGATGACTAAAATTCTGATAAAAATTTATTAAAAAGCAAAAACCTTAGCTTTCTAATGGAGGTTGGTGAAATCTAATAAAGATTATTCAGAAATTCTGTTTAAGAAATTGCCAAAATAAGCAGTCAAACTTAATAGGTTTCTTCAAGATTGGTTCCATCTTTGGTGAGTTTCTGGATGATAATTATGTGCCAGCCAAGCTCCAAATGTGGTAGTCACACAGTAAGGATGAGGAAACGATTTCGTTGCAATTGAAAGATAACACATCAGTGGACTCTCTTGTCCAACCAATACTGTTGTTGTTATGAAACGTGCAGATTAAAATGAGTAAGTGTTACTTTGATTGGCTGTGTACAGCTGATGGAAGGGAAGGGTGATTCATGTCTGGTATTGTGTGTCTGTTATGTAATGAGTGTTCGACATGTTGTTGCAATAATCTGACAATTTACTAGTGCTGGTTTAGGAAATAGAGTTCGCTCTAGCACAGTGCAGTGAGGACAGTAGTCCAGGTGATGTGATGTTATAATAGTTCATGGCAAAACTATACTATATTACAAAACTTTTCCAAGATGCCAAATTAATACTTTCAAGGATAATTTTGATTGATCTCAGGCAGAAACAAATGACAGTGTCCGTGACCTAAATTAAGAATCCTCGCACAAGGCTAACAGACACACTGTTCCTTTGATGTGTCTGCTGCCCTACAGTAAAACTAACGTTACCAGACATAACAGATGATAAACAGTTTGATGATGGTTTACTTTCAGGTTAAATATCTTCTCAAATTTATTTCAGTTACATATGTGATTAATGTAAACCATATGGGGCAATATGAACATCGTATTTCTACCTCCAAAATAAGTTTGAATCAGCACATACCAGTCCTCCTGGATTCCGTGATTCCTCAGTTGCAGAAAAAATTGCGGAATTTACCTTTCCATCCAGAAAAACGTCTGGTCCATGGAAAACGCATTTTCTTGCAGAATCTGTACAGAATTTGACATTTTCTGCTGCAGAATTTGCTCATTTTAAAAACTGAGTTAAAACTGACTGGCAGTCGAAATGAAAAGAAGAGTTAATGTCAAAAGTATGATCGGTTACACACAAAACAAACTGACATATTTATTGTGACAACATTTTCAAAATAATCATTATTAAAGATACTTTATTAATAAATCAATTTTTAGGCATCTTTCAAATAATATTATATGAATTTGACACTGCAATCACGTTCTCAAAATCGATCGTTCTGTAAAGTGAAATTATTTCAGATTTAGTTTAAATATAAAATTGCTATTTGCATGAAACCAGAAGTTGTTTGTCTGCATCAAAGTTGCGAAACCTCAAACACAGAAAAAGGTGTGGATGCTTTGACATCAAACTTACTCAAGGTGTGATGTGTACTGTTGACTTAACTTTTTATATCTGTGCTTGAGAATTAAACTATGAAGGTCTGTATAATGTTTTTGTTGTTTTTTCCTAAATGTTTTAACTGAAGAAACTGACTAGTCAAGCGTCATTCCATGATTGCATTGTGGGGAGGTAACATTGCAAACGTTACTGTGTCATTAAAAATTTGTGAATCGAACTATGAGATGTTTTGTCCGTTGGAAAACATGAATGTAATGTTTCCATCAGTGATGTTGGCTGAGTGACGCAACTGTGCAAACCAAGAAACGGGATGCACTGGAGTTTACTGTAGCAGTCGATGGCAACTGACATGCACTGTGAAGTCGGTTTCATTGTAACGTAATGCAAAAGTGTTTGATTACTAGGGGACAGACTAGAATGGTGCAGTGATACTTAGGCATTCTGACGCATTGCAAAAAGGCTTATAAAGTATTGTCGGCACCTTTGATCTTTTGGCATATATCCTGCGATATGATACATCATGATGGTGACATTTTATTCACGATTGTATGTTGTCAACGGATGGTGCATTTAATCGGTAATATGATATAAATCCCATCATAAGGGTGGCAATGCCATACACATCACGACATTTAAACCTTTCATTCTTACACCAACTACAAAACACCAAGATTAAAACAAAAATAATGTTTAAATGAAAGAAACTTTCATTTGAAAAATAGTCACATTAGAGACTTTTTTTCAAAACAAGAACAAAATATGTAGAACATGATAGTGTTATAAACAGAAAACATAGATCAAAACCATCGTTTATGTCTGTACGCTGTCACTGCTGTCACATAATGGAATGAAATCTTTGCAGATCTTGAAAAATGGTATATCTTGACTGATATTGTGATTCAGCAATGTTCAAAGTTAAACAATGATGTATCATGGTCTATATGACAGTGTAAATCTTTGTATTGATTCATAGTATCAGCAGCCCATGGATTGATGCATCGATGTGTTTTAATGAATCATCACACCAAACATTAAGAATTATGTGCCTAAAGTTGAAAATAAATATGTGCAGTAGGTAACTAAATAAGTACATGGTTTGAATCTGAAAGCAAAAATAGGAGCGGTGGGGTAGCGTAGTGGTTCATGCTGAAGACCTTGGTTCGATTCCCCACATGGGTACAATATGTGAAGCCCATTTTCTGGTGTCCCGGCCGTGATATTGCTGGAATATTTCTAAAGTGGCGTAAAACTTGATTCACTCACTCACTCAGTCAAAGCAAAATGTTGGATAGGGGTGCATATTTACCTGAAATGAAGAATATTGTTGACAAATTGTTGCGAATTTTCTCAGATGTGTTTGTAACTGAGAACCAAATGGCCCACAGGTGAAATTTTTAGCTGAAAGACATACTTTGAATGGATGATGAAGACTGTTTGATCATCAGTGGTTGATGGGTTAGTGGTGGGTGGTTGATGGCTAGTGACTGATGTTCAGTGGTTAAAGATGAACGGTTGTCAGTGAATAATGGATAGTGATTCATTCATAGATGTATTATATGGTTGATGTCTAATGAGTGATGGTGTTGTCAGTGAATCCATGGTCGATTGTCAGCATTTCACTTTTTTATTTAGAATATCAATAAAACGGGTTGGGCAGTTGGGACTTTTAATGACACCTGTCAAACATAGCTCATCTTTTCTCACTTGTCTAAATATGCATTGCATATAATTGCAGTCATTCTGAATTTGTGATTGTAAGTTTTACCTCTTTTAACAAAATTGCTCCAGTCCAGTAGACACATTTACCTGGTAACACCAGGGATATTCAATTCGTTGTATGTGTAAAATTACATCTGGAACTTGCTGTATGTGTAACTCAGTGAAAAGTGTGTCATCGTATCCCAGATTTGCCTCAGTTTGTTTGAGGGGCTTCACTTCTGTACTAATACAGTGGGAGCTGTCAAACCCAGCAGCTGTGTAATCCAGCAAGTTGCTAATACTAGTATCAAATTTCAGTCCTGTCCCTGGCTTTTACATTTATCTTCATTTAAAAGCTTTGTAAACCAGCAGCTGTCATTTCTATTTTCTCTGCATGAATTGAGCTGCCCAAATATATGTTTTACAGTTCATGGCAAGCAATCGGCCAGATGTGTATTGTCACCAATTTATCCCCCTTTGAGCACCCGTGTTGAATGTGTTTATGTATGAGGTGTTGTCGGAGCTATAAATTATTTTTTTAGGAAAAGATTGTCACAGCAGTAGAGTGTCATGTCATGCCCCTGGAGACTTCAGATGTTTATACGTAAACAACCTCCAGGGGCATGACTTATGACATTCTTCTGCATTGACAATCTTTTCTTGAAAAACACATTTATAGTCCCGACAACACCTTATTTCCTAAACACATTCAACAAGGGTGGTCAGAGGTGGATAATTATAAAAATGAAATAGCTGGAACTAAAAACAAAACTCATCAAGACAGGTGCTCCTTACAGTGACGCCATGTTTAGATGTGTGAGTTTCAGGACGCGCCCGACAAGTCACGGAACGGAGTTGAGAAATCTCCAAAGATGGCCGAGTGTGTTTCAAGGATTACTGACTTTGCTTGCTATAGGGGGTTGTGTTTATGTTAAAAAGGCTAAACTATGGATATTGCTACAATTGTTTTGCGAGTGGGCTGTGTTTGTTTACATTTGAGATGCAATTCCTTCAAATTTGCCTTAATTCCTTCAATTACTTAGGGAGGCCTGAAAGTAGTGAAAGCACAGCTTCCAATATTCCACCAAAGTCATGCTAACATGTTGATGTATAACTGAAATAAGAGGCGATTAACGGGATCGGGTGGTCAACCTCGCTGACTTGGTTGTCATCGGTTCCAAATTGCACAGATCGATGCTCATGTTGTTGATGACTGGATTATCTTGTCCAGAGTCAATTATTTACAGCCTGCAGGCATATAGCTGGAATACTGCAGAGTGCAGCAAAAAAGATAAAAAATAAAACAAAACCTGCTCACTCATTCACTGTTCCATATGTGTACCAGTCCTAAATGCTATTCCTTCTAATCTGTGTCAATTATTTCAACACAAACTATCTTTGTTTTTTCTTTGATTTAATGACTTTCTTCTATTGTATTTTCAGTTCACTGTAACACCAGTTCAAAATGATCTCAGTCCGACATCACCAAACCAGAACCAGAATGATCTCCAGATTCCACAAATACGGATTCCTATCTACAACTCGAACCGGAATGAGTATCAAAGGTCACCAAGGTTATCCAGGGCTCCACGCTCCCCACGAATTCCTCGGTCCCCAAAACTGCCTAAACTTAGCCCAGTCCATGCAAGTAACAAAAACGGACCTCAGACTCCTTTTACCCAGTTCGACTTTGCCGACAGCGAAACAGAACCGACGGACACCTTGACTCAAAACAGTATTACAGCACTCCTGTCTTCCAAGTTTAAAGTAAGTACTAAGTAAATTTACTAGTGAATGGTTAAAATAGTCTTCAGCAACCCATTCTTGTCATAAGATGTGCCTATGAGGATTGAGTTGTCAGAATCACATCCAATTCTTGTGCAGATCAGTACTCATGATGTCAGTCACTGGATTGTCTGGCTCAGACATGATGCTTTTATAGAACAAGTCAAATAGATGGAAAAGATTTTGAGTGCGGCGTTAAGGAGCGAACTATCAAACATATGTGCATTTATCATCCAGAATTGTGCCTCTTGGGAGATATCGCTTGTGTGAAATCATGTGAGATCTCCTAGGAGATATCATCTTGACAGTAGATTTTGTACAATGCCCTGACAATGCTACAATGAAAGTAAGTCTAAAGGTAGTACAGTGTTGAGAGATATACATTTTTCATCGGAAATTAATAAAGAATGATTTTTGATGATAAATAGAATCCCACCCTTGTGTCTACTGATATCAGTTATATCAACACTTGTTAATAAAGGTAAAAGTATCTTTGGTAAGCCTTGTGTATATGTAACTTTGTCAACTCGTGTTCAGAGAATTGATATCAGTAGACATGAGGGTAAGATTCTCAAAGTGCACACTTTTTGTAAGTATATTTTGTATTTCAGTATGAGCCTTGTGCCATACAACTTTGAGAAATAGCTACCATTAATTAAATATTGGGTTTGATCACACTATTCAATGATTCAACTTTTATCTTATTATTTCTCATTCCACCAACTATACAAGTTTTAATGGAGGCAGGTGAAGCATTCAAGAGTGACGTCCATTTTGTCCGTACTTTGAAATGTGTAAAGATTTGCGGATTCCTAAATATGTGGATGGATAGGTTTATAATTTTCAACAAGGCTTGAAGGTTTGAACTTTAGTTGGTTTGTATTGATATGTTTCCTATTTAAAGATGCTGGTTAGATTCTCTGTATAACACCATTTCCAGCATGCATCATTTAAGAAATGAATTCCGAATTTTGAATGCCTTTTGGACCCTCCTAGCAAAAGTTTTCCTTAAATTTTTTCCTTTTGATTCTGACAGAGCCCAATTCCTTAAAGAAAAATGCCCCCTTTGGGAATAGTTGTGGAACCTTTAAACCACAAAGTCAATTTTTCATGATGACACTTTCAAAAATTTGTTATTATAGCACTGGGTGAAGTTGATTGTTATCTGTCAAAAGTTTGTAACTAGCATTGCTGGGAAATACGTTGCTTTCAAAAGGGATGTACAAAATTGATTTAAGTAATTCAATTTCATCGGCTGATATTATTACTAGTCAATCACGGTGATGGCTCTCCATAAAGTAACAATCTTTAATTTCAGACATAAAGTTCTGCAATTTACAAATTTCATCGAAAACGTCAAGATTTTAACCCTCAGGAGATAAACGTTCTGTATTCTGTGTTTTCTATAACATACAGCATATTTTTAAATCTGTTGAATTGAATTTGAAACAAAATGCAAAATTCCATTTTAAGACCTTTATAGAAAATACTGCTATATTCCTGGATGTTCAAGCATTTGTGATCTTGGGTCCAAACAGAACAAGGATTAAATTTGGCAAATCTTGGACTTGAATTCTTCATCAGTTGATCCTGACCAGGATAAGGGACACAACTCTAACAGACATTTGCAACAACTCGCATGCATACATGTACTTCGTCGATAAAGAACTGCTGGATGAGCATGAACCACACAGTCTTTCAAACCTCAGATGTTGTTCACCAAGAAATTCCACACATACCAAACTCTGTTGTCAAGGACTTCATGTTCGCCATGTCATTCAGGCCCAATCATTTCATGCCAAATTTGCCAATTTCACACTCATCACATAAGTGTATTTTGGGATTAGTAAAGTGACAAACACATAATCAGATAATTATCAACAAAAATGTATAAAGAATCTAACAACTAATCTTTTGTTATGGACATTTTTGTACATGAGTCAATAAAAGTACAGACCATGAAGGCTAGCTTGCATGTTACATCAACATGTGTCAACATGTTTCATATCAGAAGATTCATGAAGGGTGTGATTGTTTTTTTCGCTACCTTGTCAGTTAAGCCTTGTTTCTCTTTGATGCTGCATTGACAGATCAAAGCACTGACTGATCCAGTGATAAAGTACACTTTTTGATGTACGTCATGATAGGTTCACATCATAACGCTGTCCAGATTACCTCAGTTCTCTTTGTTCTTTTGTTATTGTTTTTTTCTTTGTTTGTTTTGGGATTGGATATTCCACCTATATCACGACGGTCTGTAGATAATCCAAATCCAGTGCAGACAATCCAGTGATTGATTTAATGGTTGATTTTCACAAGTGTGATATTAAGATACGTTAACCAAGTCAACAAGCCTGCTCCCCCAGGCCTTGTAGGCACCTCTTACAGCAATTTTGGCCATCTCTAAACATGGCGTAAACAATCCCTTGAGAGATTGGTAAGTACAGCCACACCTGTTCCATCCTCGATATCTCCAGGGTATACGTTCCAATAAGTCCTGCTATACCCTGGACACATTTACGGGTCAGCCTGAAAATTTTGTTATCTCCCTTTGCTGGCTCTACATTCTCACAGTAGCCAATCAGCTAGGCCGCCGTTATGGCCAAGCTTGGCAGTGTCAACAAAGGTAGCGGTCGCAAGTGCGAAGGTTTGCGAACGATTTCTTGGGAAATCATACAGACAAATTTATAGGTCCGAAACATTAAAAGCATATAAGCAAGGACTCCTTATAGCTCTTTCAGAGCACCTCTGCGTGGTTTGTGTTACCAACAGTAATCGGTTAGATAATTTAAAAAGCGAAAGTTTAGAGTTCAAGTAATTCAGTTTCATCGGCTGATATTATTACTAGTCAATCACGGTGATGGCTCTCCATAAAGTAACAATCTTTAATTTCAGACATAAAGTTCTGTAATTTACAAATTTCATCAAAGACGTCAAGATTTTAACCCTCAGGAGATAAACATTCTGTATTCTGTGTTTTATGTATGGAGTTATAACATACAGCATATTTTTAAATCTGTTGAATTGAATTTGAAACAAAATGCAAAATTCCATTTTAAGACCTTTATAGAAAATACTGTACAAATTTACAGACAAATTTATAGGTCCGAAACATTAAAAGCATATAACCAAGGACTCCTTATAGCTCTTTCAGAGAACCTCTGCGTGGTTTGTGTTACCAACCTTAATCTGTTAGATAATTTAAAAAGCGAAAGGACCCGTGAAGGTCCCAGGGTAGAATAGGCCTTCAGCAACCCATGTTTATCATAAAAGGCGACTGTGCTTGTCGTAAGATGCGACTAACGGGATCGGGTGGTCAGGCTCGCTGACTTGGTTGACACATGTCACCGGTTCCCAATTGCGCAGATTGATGCTCATGCTTTTGACCACTGGATGGTCTGGTCCAGACTCGATTACTTACAGATCGCCGCCATATAGCTGGAATGTTACTGAGTGCGGCGTAAAACTAAATTCACTCACTCACTCACTCACGAAAAAGCGATAGTTGTGATTGGTTCGCTCAACTTTTCAGTGTATACACCTGATTGGATAAAAAGCCAGTAAAAAGGGAGGTAATAAATTTATCAGGCAGAGCCATAGATGCGTTAAGGGTATAGTGGAGACTTGTCGGAATGTATACCCTGGAGATATCAAGGATGCACCTGTTCCTCAGACAAGGCATTTAGCACCATATAGCAGTCTGAACAAAACCAACGCTGTTGCTCTTTCTCTGCCATGGTTGTCTAACAACAATGCAGTATCATACCCCAGGCCATCAACTTACATCAGTCATGGCATCAAGTAGTCTGTGCCTGATCCTAGAGAATCAATAAAAAAGAGAGCCAAACTCATGTCTCAAACGATTTGGCAGATCGAGGATAATGCACCAGCTCAAGAAAATGAAGAATGCTTCCAGGTTCCTTTTGGGTTATGTTTTAAAATATTTTGGCACATATATATTCAGATAACTACATTACAGGGACTAAATGTCAGTCTACCTATCATGATGTGCAAGGAACTTGGTATGCATGCTATTTCACGGCTTGCCATTGATGCAGCCTGCTAATGGTAGTGGTGGAACAAAGTTGAAGCATTTATTACAGAAAACACCTCAACATCATAACTGTGACTCCGAAACACTTTAGTTTTTCCTACAAGATCATGTTAGCTTGGTCCCAGAATGCACTTTTGGAAAGTTTCGATGTGATTAAATTGAAATAAATCACTGTGAAAACTGAAATTTAAAACCTTTATGATACTGCAGTGAGTTATGCATGATTACACATTGAATGGGTAATAAAGTGGAACGTATCTGACTATAAACTAACCATTTCAGTGATGTTTTGTTACGTTTAAAACATATTTTGTCTCCTGATGTTATGGTAAGTGCAATTAAGTAGAATAGTGCATCAGTTTGCCGTGTTTGAGGATTTTCAGTTGTAGGCTCTGTTTGTTACAGATGTCTCTTAAACTGCTTACCAACAAAAATGCAAGGTTCAGTTTAAATTCAGCATCATAGAAAAGCGACCTTATGCCTTAATGATAATTGCTGAGTATGGCATACCTCCCCCTTTCCAGTGTGCTTGTCATAAGAAGTGACTAAGAGGATCAAGCTGGGCTCGCTGACCTGGTCGACACATGTCATCATATCCTAAATTGTGTAGAATGATGTTCACGCTGTTGATCACTGGATTGTCTGGTCCAAACTTGGTTATTAACAGATTGCTGCCATATAACTGGAATGTTGCCAACTGTGGCGTAAAATTAAACTCACTCACTCACCCTTTGAAAAACTCTCTTTTTTGTTGTATCTGGTGTTAAAGAATCACCTATGGTCGAATGATTAGTTGTGAATGTATTTTCAGTCAGTGATATAATAGCAGCATATTTTGCTAGGATTAATTTGTTAAGTAAACAAAAGTTAATGTGTGTAATGGATTAGTTACTTCAATCAGTAGATAACCAATTATATACAGATAAGCAAAAGAAATGCAAATGTTTTAATTTTTTTTTTGTCAAGGTTTCAATTAGAAGACAAAAAACATGGACACTTACTTTATGAGATTTAAATTTTTCAAAACTTGAATTTCTTTTGCTGTACAATATGTACTGGGTTTCATTTCTTTGCATGACAGAGAGTGCCCTGCTACAAACATATATATTTCAAATGCACATGCAATAAAAGTGATATCTAACAGGGATTCATTTCGCAAGCATGTATCACTCACTCATATGACATCTCCTATGGAGTGTGAAAGTGGTTGGTTTTACTCTGCCCAGAGCAATATGCCACCTGTCCGCCTATGAGGGAAATGATGTCGAGGTCATCTTCGTGCCCAGAAATGATCCCCTTGCATCTTTGAGCAGTGTCCAGTAACACCAAACTGAGATCGTTCGCTGAGCTTTGAATGTCAGGTTTCGAAAACAATTAAGTTTCATTTTTTTACTACAATGAGTCCGTTCGTTTCTATCTGCCAAAGAAAATCAGTACCGAGCACGGGCATTATATATCAGGAACAGAGGTATTAAAAAGCCACAACAACATAATTGCATGGCATTACTATTGTGCATTCAGGAATCCTCAATTACATTTTTTATTGAATACAGAAACAAGTGCCTTCTTGTAACAAGACTGAAGATTCACTTGTAACACAAAACTAATTTTGAAGTTTTCTTCACGCAGTTCTGATGTATAAAATAGGGCTGACTATTGAATAGATCAGTTAGATCAGTAATCATTAATTAAATATTGATCAATTAATGTAAATATTGGAGAGGAAAGTTTGAGAAAAATTGTCCACGAAATTCTAAAGATTTGAATATATTTCAAACCACAAGTGAGCAGTGAAATGCTTATGCATGGATTACTAACAATACAGAAACCTAATTATGATTTAAAAGCAGTTTAAATAATTTAAATAATGTGAATTTTGTGTATTGAGTAAATTCAAACTTTATTCTATCTTAAAAGTTTATGTATGACAACACGTTTTTCATGTAACAATAATCATCAATATTTCATCCAGTCGACAATATTCTGATTCTGATCTCTTTAGCTAGCCCTGGTACAAAATGAATGGTATCTAACAACACAATGGCATTGGCAACCTAGATTTGAATGTGAGCACATCTACTCCACTGTCCCTGGCACCAGAGGGATGGGAACATATTTTATTGACATTACTTGCAGCAATTCTCCTGACATGTATACAAGAGGCTTATCTAGGGATGGGCTGTTATTACAGAACTGTATCTATCACAGATACACCAATGCCCCCTCCAGTGTTGTGTAAATCAGTGTAATGTTAGTACCTCAACAGATATGTCTTGCTTATTACTTATCAATAGTTGCTCCTGTTGGGATTCTTTGGGGTTGGTGCTGGGGCAGGTCCAAATTTTCTTCCCGTGTACCCAATACCCTATTACCCTAACCTACCCGGATACCTAATATGTTGATTCCTGACGTCATATTCGTTAGAAATGGCAATAAATTCTTCACTTGGAGGCTAAAATTTTGAGTTTTTCTATGTCTTAATCATGTGTTATATTCAAAACAGGTGAATGTAAAACCTTTTAAGAGAGTAACTTAATACATTGTGTAATCTGTTAGTCACATGATCCAGCTCATTACCATGACACCTTCCAGGTGTCCAGATTACCTGTCTAAGCTCTGTGGGGTTAGTATTGTTTAAGGAGACGAGTGAATGGGGACTGAGATTTGGTGATTTGGTTGACTGATGTCACTGTATGACACAGAACTTTGCTCACAATATGAATCACTGGAATGTATAGTCTAGAGTAACTTATTAACAGGTCACCTTCTGTTTGTTTTTTTTGAGATCCATGAAAATCCAGTAAAATCTTCAGTAACCCATGCTTGTCGTAAGAGGTGACTAACATGATCTGCTGACTTGGTTTACACATATCGTATCTCAGGTGCATGGTATGAATCTCATGATTTTTATCACTGGAATGTTTGGTCCAGTCTTGATTATTTACAGACCAAAAGTGAACACTGTAACCAATACACAACCACACCACCCCTGCAGGTATCAGATGTTTACAGTGGAACTGACATGTCTTCTGGTGATGACAAACAGAAAACTTTAGATTTGAACCCATGTTCTAGGTTTCTGCACAGTGGATGGTTCAACCTGAAACCACTGGACCACCTGTACTCCCATAGAGATAATTAATAAAGAATGGGGTACATCGAAAACCTGAATCGTGCTACGCATTGCTAATATGCCCGTCAAGATGTGGCTTAATTAGAATTGGTTGTCAGTAACCAATGCATGGACTGAATGGTGACTAAAGGGATTAGGTGATGGGTAAATATAATGAGACCAGCATTTTCAGCCATGACATGGTTGACAAATGTCATCGTATCCGAATTGTGAAGATCGATGCACATGATACCGATCACTGGATTGTGTGGTCCAGACACAATTATTTACAGATCACTGTCATATAGATGGAATGCTGCTGAGTGTGGCATGAAATGACAAACCGACTTTACGTCAGTACTGACTGACATCTAGAGATTGCTTTTACAAGAAAGGCATTTGCAATGCTGAAAAATATCTCATTTTCCTTCAAAAAGTGTTTTTTATCAAACAGGGACAGTGAAAATTGTGTCAAATATCTTAAAGGCACACTAGACTTCTTTTAAAAAAAATCAATATTGCATTTCTCACGTTAATACTAACAATTGGATCCCAGCAAAGCTACCATATGATTTATTCCAAAAATTTCGTATTGAGATTACAGCATGAAATTAAAATGTTTGAATGATTTTATGCAACACTGCATTAAATCCACTAACCATCTCACCCTCTACCAACCGAACTTTATTTCAAACGAACTCCATAGAGTCACGTCCCTTTGAATGCTCTTTATGAATATCCTATGGTGCAACTTGAGATTGAGGCCAGTTCGGCAAAGACTGACAACACCACTTGCGACAGTCTTTGACATTCAGAGCAATTGTTTACATTTCCATACATGGCAATTGTTACCTGGGGCCCATTTCACAAAGCCCTCTTACCGGTCAAACCTCGTAAAGCAGGTTGTAGATCACCTCTTACTTTTTTAGCCCATTTCACAAAGACCTCGTACATTTACACTGTCAAAAACTGTCAAACAGCCCAAAATTTAGGACCCCGATTGACCTGTCATAAAAGCTTTAGGAGGTCGTAAACACTACTCAGTACAAAGATGGTGTCAACGATTATGGTACTGCAAGTGATTAAAACATGCCAACTTTTAAAGCCTGAGAAATTTTGAGACAGTTCGAATGTTGACATGATGTTGAGATATAGATTTCCCAGGCATGTTGTTTTCCAACTATGTAGAACGTTAGAGACCCACCATTTTTGACACAACACGAAATCATAATTCACAGCATTATTTGATGTACAGTATGATTTCAAATGTGAAAATCGGTCAATTACTATGGCTGTTTAATTTGAAAAATAAGATGCTGTCAGTCACTGATATAAGTTTTTCAGGATATTACCATTGAAAAATCTGAAACGCTGATGATGATCACAGAATTGGTTGGGATGCTTTCGAAAATATAGTCACACGAACTCCTAAGTGCACTTTCCGCCATATTGGATAGTGTTTACAAAATCTCTTGTCGCGAAGGCCGGTATTGAGACGCCTATTACATCACGAATATTCCATAGTTAGCTGCGACAAATGCATCAGTGAATTCCCCATACCTGTTAAGCGGATATTACATTTGGTCTTTGCCACCAATACCAAGAGTCTAGATAAAATGAAGCGAAACATATTGGGTGTGAAAACAAAGACTGCACTAGTTCCAAATGTAAACAAACAAAAACTCCGATTTTACAGTGTGTAGCAGTTTATAAAAAAAATTCGGGCATCCAGTCGGCTGTTCATTGCTTTGAATGGCTCAATATGTATGTATGGAAAGAGTATCATAGCAGGAAAGAGGAAATTGAAATTGAAATTAAATATAATGCAAAGTCTTGACACTTGATAAGTCAAAATTCCCGTGCAAAACACAGATAGTCAGAGTCACTGTGATTACTTGCATATCATATTTATGTTCAAATGATCCCTGAATCAAGAGAAGAGTCCTCGCAAATCCTGTGCACCCTTCCTTGTCAGCGATGTCGCCATTTTGCAAGAAATCGGTCATCGGATGTGATGTCATACGTCAACACTGTTGTACATATTAGGCAATTTCTTTGAGGTGAAGGTCGGGTGAACAAGAGTAAACAGAAAAGTTTCCGATTACACTTTCAATAATATGATGTATATTTTGCGCATGGTTCACATATTTTTGCATGAAGCCAATTTCAGTATCATCCTTTATCCTTGTTATGTGTCACAACATACGTGGATATAGGGTATACGTTTTCATTCTTTGAAAGGTTTTGATTGATTGAAAAAATGTTACGAAAGAAGGTTACACATTTAGAGTAGCGGACCATATTTAAACCTTTACACAAGTGTTCGGACTAATATTGCAGTTTCTATTTGGAAAAAAAACTTTGGGAATAACAAGATACGCAGTTGCCTGTTTGGTCTAGGTGTATGCATTGCTGTGCAACAAGGTACCTCTTAAACGATGTACGACATGGATTTAGGACCCCTTGGTACACCATGGATACGATGTCTTTGTGAAACGGTCGTAAAGGAGGTCAGAAGAAGGTCGTAAACAAGGTCGTATTGGCTACGACCTCCTAAATTTAGGAGGCTTTTGTGAAACACAGCCATGTTTTGAAGCTGTTTGCCTTTAAGTTTCAGTTTGTGATTTCAGACAAGTCATAAGTTTATTGTATCAACAAGAAGCTAATGCTCCATAGACGAAAAATATTGTCAAAAAAGCAGGACTTTATGCCTTTAAACTTGATTGACTTTCATTCTAAATTTTCTCTGAAAGACATTTAAACTTGGTTTTCTCCGTATCTGAAATTAGGAAATTTGTTATATCATGTTGACTGTATTAAGTGTTTTGTTCCAGTACATGTCCATGAACAAACTTAATATTTGAACCAGTGTTTGAGTAATCATTGAGCACCCTACAAAGACTTAAAATTTATGACAGTCAATATTTCCGTGTGTGTATTGCATATTTGTTTGGAGACCAGTTTTATGCAGTTTCTGTGTAATTATTATAAAAAAGGTTGTGTATTGTCAATGTTTTAACTCAATTTGTTCCCTACCTTTCAATCTCTGACACCAAATTTAACTTTCTGTTTGTGATTTCAATAAGTGCTCCCATTTATCAATTTTCTTTGTGCCCCTGGAGAAAATTGATGTGAAGGTGGGATTTATGAAAAATAGTTCTTAATGACAACTAATGGGCAAAACATATTGTACCCTTTCTTTCCTTTAATAATGAGGAATGTTTTTGATCCAAATTAATGCTCTCAAAATGGAATCCTGAATATGAGAGTTCTGTTGTGTTTTCTTGACAATTTAACCAGAAACTGCTGACATCAGAAGCAAGGAAACAAATCAATGCATGCTTGTATAATTGGATATTGCCTGAAAATTCCTGTTGATATGGTCGATGAGGTAGCCTAGTAGTTCAAAATGTCTGCTGATAACACCAAAGACCTGGGCTTGATACTATATGTGAAGCCCATTTCTGGTGTCTTGGTATGATACTGTGGGAGTGTTGTTAAAAGCAACGTAAAACCACACTCACTCACTCACTTTGATATTTAAATGGCTACTTGTTTGTAGTAATTTTGTAGCAAATGGAACTTAACTACTAGCATCTTAGGGACATGTCTTTTAATTACTGACCGTAACAATTCTACATGCTTCTATGACCATTTTCAGTTTTTTGTAAAGAACTGCTGCTCCTAGCACACATTTTAGCTCTCTTGAATGTCAGTTACAGGAATCTGTGAAATACTGGTATTGTTCACTCTAACCCAATGTAATAACCACTGTTTTGATCTAAAATAGTTAAAGCATGTTGACCCCCCATATTGCATCCCCATGAAATATCATACACTTTCATGTTGTACATTTACAGAAAGGCTAATGGTAACCATAGCAGTTCAACAAAGGCTGCTGCACCATTGAAAATGTCAAATTTTGAGGCTGCAAAAACTTTGAAACATTGGTATGAACATTTACAGACATGTTTCAATTGCAATTCTGCGACTTTTGGTTCGTATAGCTAAATCACCTTTAGAATTTCAAAGTCCATAACCCAAAATGAAATTTTTGGTGCCATATTTTATCTATTCTTTTTTGAAGTCAATTTCAGTTAATATATTACTTAAATTCAGATCTAAAGAACTTTTAATAGGAGCTCTAGAATAAGCCTTTTTGGCACATTACTAATTCTTTGATTTTAACTGCAGTTTATTATGCGCATTTTGTGTAGATCTTCGGATTGCCTGGTCAAGACTTGAGTGTTTACAGACTGCTGCCATATTGCTGAAATAATGTTGAGTGTGATGTTAAACAAAAACCAATATTATGGACATTTTAAAATAGCATATACAGCAGCTGGCTTGGACCAAAAGAACTGTTTGATTTCGTTCCATCTGTCAGTTCATTGTAGCTTTTGTTCTTATTCTTTTGAACATCCCTGAAAAAGTTTGGAATTTTTGCGAACAGTTTATCCAGTTTTGAAATTGTGCTGATCTCATGGGCCAAACAGAAACAATACCACTTTAACCTTGGTTGTAAGATTTCGGAAGGCATAAATCCATGAAAGTGATTGAGTGAGTTTTGAATTTATACCGCTTTTAGCAATATTCCAGCATATTACAGCGGGAGACCCCACAAACCTTGCTTGACCCTAGAAAGTGAGCTTGAGGTGCCACAAATTTTAGGTGCTAGGATTAAACCCATCTTTGACCAGGTGTAAAAACCTTGGAGTCAACTTCATGTGCAAACTCTTTCATTGTTGTCACAAACCCAAGAGTACAGTACACAGCCCTGTGCACCTAAAAGAACTCATGAATCCATTGGTAAATGACCAGATAGTGGCCACAAGCATACATGCAAACACCTATTTGCAAGTACAGCAGGTACAGCAGGTACAGCACAAGGATAATGAAAGTGAGACCTGGTACAATGATGATCAGCAGGAGGTGTACTTCCCATTGGGAACTTGGCACTGAAACAGCCTCTGTCAAAAACAAGCTGCTGTTGTCAGGGGAGGGCATTGACACACTACACTCTTTGAAGTAACTGCTGACTCAATCACAAGTCTGTAGTCTATGCAAGCATTACATCAGGATGGAAAAATTCCAAAAGTACCAATTTGATCGATTGATGAGGGACAGATATGTGTTCCGAAGGTTGTCTGGGGTATCGAAATCTTCAAGGAAAAAGTGTCGGGTCAGTCATTGTGTTGAAATTAACTCTTCTTTGCATTATAATATATTATAATATTCATTAGCTTCAAGTTTCTCAAAATCTACATGAGTTTTTCTGGAATACGTGAGCATTTTCTTTCAAATATTTTGTGCATCAAATTCTTTTTGCAGTTTTACTTCTGATCTGTCAATGGTTTTCATACTTGTATATTCATATCTTCATCTTTACTTGATTTGTTTTTCTGACATTTATTTTTAGTACATATGTTTCTAAATTGATTTTTTTAATGTTTTAAAATTTAAAAAAAAGTGCATAAAATTCTATTTATTTGAGAAGGAACACTTATTTTCCATGATGTGTGATGGTGGTTACTTAAAATATGTAGTTCAGTATCTGAAAAATTCTGTGTGACAATGAACTGTTGAAATGTATATGTTTTGATATTTTCTCATCCATTTGTAAGCAGCCTTCAACATTTGTGTTCCGGTGAGCTTCATAACCTTGTGAAGTTTCTACAAATTCTGTGTGCAAGAATTGAAGGTCTAGATATTATTTAAAGTTACAATATTGCAAGATTATCCTTTGCCTTGTAAGACATTCACAGCTACTGACACAAAAATAGTGACTTCCCTTCATCCTTTGGCCTACATTTGTAGGTCAAGGTCATAGTGAAAGTTTAGGATTTCTGACAAGCCTTTCCAAACATTTTTACTTTCTGGGTCACATCCATCATGTAAGTGAAGTGATGAAACTAAGACAGCATGTTTGTGCAAACCATTTACCTACTGGTGTCTAGGTTTCTATAGCTGTGACCTACTTTTTTTGCTTATTTGTTAGGTACTGACAGAGTTTGCCAGGGAAAAGAATTGGGTTGCTTTCGTTTTTTGAGGGTATGACATTGTTTGACATCCATTATGGTAACATTGATACCTGCATATTGTCTATTGATGTTTAATTTAAATGATGAATTCACTGACAGTCACTTTCTCTTGGCCATTCAGGTAAAATGATTACAATGTCAGCTTCTTACTGAAACAATTTTTGGTTTGATGAAAGTGTTACCCTTAGATATGAGACCCCTCTGCAGGATTCTTTTTTGGGTCTTCAAAATATATGACAGTGTATGGTATATCGTTATGCTTGATTTTGTGTGAATGGTTAGACTTTCACATCTTCATAATACCTGAGTTATCAATGCAGAGTGCTGCACTGTTAGTGTTGTAATAAATTGCTCTGTCCAGTTATGTCCACATAATCTAAAGTGGACCAGAAAAACAAGTGGTCAACTTTATCTCATGGTTTTCATTCCTTTAATAACATTTTACTTTTTTCAGGAGTTTCACAAACGCATGAAACAATATGGAGAGAATTCTCCACGCTTCAGAAAAAGACTGGTGTCCAAATGGGAGGTAAGCAAAGTGTTTCAGTAATATCAAGCTCCTTTAATGACCACTGTAACAGATGAACTATGAATTGGTTTCAGTTGTCTATAGTTTCTGTCACTTGATTAAAGATATTTTCAAAGCTTTTATCTACAGTTCAGGTTCTGTGAACTCATTGTTGTCTCTTCAGAGTCTTAATTATGACCCAGTTGAGAGTGACCTTGCCCTTGAAGAAGACGAGAGGAACAAGTCCAAGGTCAGTAAACATAATATATAGTGTGTTGAGTCACTCTTGATGAATAAAGGGTTGCAACAAAATTAATTTATCTAGGAATTCAAACTGAATACCTGTGTTGAGCAAATTGGAAAAAAATACAATGGTGTGAAATGTAACTGTTACTGGTAGTGATCATTTTAGAATATATTCAGTGCAACTGGAAAAGTATGCCCTTAAAAAAGGTCATATTCTCTTTTTTCGGCCATGTAGCACCTTGAAAACCTGAATTTAGGCATTTTGATTTAAATACAATATGACCAATTTGGATGAGCAAGACTGCATAGTTCAAGAAAATAATGGTTTTGACAGTTAAGAAATATGTTCACATGAATGAAAACTAGAATTTGTTTATTTTGGCTCTTAGAGATTGACAAGATACAGGAGTTACATGATTATAGAGTGTGTTGAAAATACTGGTTTTTCAGGGTGCTTCTTCCAGGGTTTGAATCTGAGCCCATCTAAAAATTGCATGTTTTATGGCTAATAGATGTGCAATAATTAGGAAGTATTGTCTTTGTTTGATCATTTCAATCATTCTTGGGAACTTGAAGAACCAGATGTATCTATAAGAAAGGAACCAACTGCAAGTCAACTGCTGGAACATGTGATAATTGTAATACCATTTTCACAATGTTTTCTTCAAAATCCTTACTTTTCCATTTGGTTGAAAGGGCTCTCATCAACCCTATCCTTTGGTCCTATATAGAAACAAGCCATGGGGAATGTGGAATAGCTGTTGAAAGTTAGGCACCCAACAGTGTCCTGACAAATCCCAGCATCCCGTTCCACGATGTAGTGTTGGTGCTATGATTTTCAAAAAGTAGGTTAAAGCACAGGAGTTATGAATTTCTTTGTGCCAAGATTGATTGTGGGATGGGACCCTGAACAGTTCCTGAAATATTTCCTGTCATATGTTAAAGTGTTCTGATGTAATGATGACGATGATTGTTTTCAGAAAGCTCTGACAATAAAGGCTGTGTCTCGCTGGGTCATCATGTTCTTTGTCGGGATCGGAACAGCGCTGCTAGCAGCAGGAGTTCAAATCATTGTGGAAATCATAGCTCACCATAAATTTGAGTTCATTAAAACTCGTATCCTTTCTGACACAACAGCATCTGTACTGTACACTACATACATTACACATTGAGTGTTTCATGTTCTCAGCAAACAGTATTGGTTGTAAGCTGCTACTGGCAAACAAGGTTAAAGTTGGACCAGAGAATGGTTTACAAGAAGTAGGCAATACACTGCAAATGAGCAAATCAATTTGGTTTGTGAAAGGTAGAGCAGATGTATGCTAGTGCACAAGCAGTGCCTGACAATGAAATAGATTCAGCGTGTATGAGTTTGCTGAGACATGCAGTGCGCTTTATCCATCGCTCTACACTTGATCATGGACACCCTGAGGCCCTTTCACTCACAATGGCAGTGAGCAGCACATGCTAATACGGGTCAGTTGTCAGGTCAGTGCTCAACTTACTGTTGTATAGCAGTAAATTGATACATTGATAAGTGACCTGGTTGGCTTATTATAATAACCTGCAGTACAGATTCATGCTTGTGCCACCAGTCACAGATTTGTCTTGTCCAAACTCGATTGGAGAATAGAGGTAAAGTGGTTGATGTGTTCACTCAACATGCTGAAGACCCTGTGTTTGATTCCCCACATGGATGCAATGTGTGAAGCCCATTGTCTTGTCCAAACTTGACTGGGGTATAGAGGTAGTCAAGTGGTTGAAGTGTTCACTCAACATGCTGAAGACCCTGTGTTTGATTCCCCACATGGATGCAATGTGTGAAGCCCATTTCTAGTGTTTTGGGGTGTCAGATGTTGCTGGAATATTGGTAAAAGAGTCATAAGACTCAAAACTTACTTTTCAGCACTTTTGAGCATGCAATGCATTATCATTATTAAAATTAAACTCATTCATTTCAAACTTGCTCAAGTTGGCATTAATGCTCATGATGTCAATCACTGGTTTGTCTTGCTACAGACTGAGGTAATGCTGTCATAATTCAGACTGTAACCTTAAAGTACCAAACAGGCCAGTGATATCATGAACATCCATGTTGTAGTATTCACTTGTCATCATTCACAACATTTTCAGTGAGAATTCAGACCCAACTCCATCCAGATGAGCCCTGAATTTAGCCATGTGCATTTACTGTTTTCCCTTTTTGAAAACTAAGTTGTAAGTTTAATTGCAAGGTTATTACCAAGATGCCAACCACTCTGATTTTGATACACAACATCCACTCTCTGATCTTTAAAAAAACCTCAGATTTTAAAAGTTAGTTTCACAATTCGTTTCCTTCTTGTACATCTGTTTGAAAGCATTCTGTTTTTTCTCTGGCATTGTCGTATGAAGTTACAAAGGTGAATACCTATTCAGAATGACTTTCCTAGATGATGAAAACCTCAGAACTAATGAAAATAACTGATCCCATAAAAGTTCTAGTTAAGATGAAAGTCTGACACAGAGTCTTGTTTAGACACAAAATAACACTGCATTCCAAAAGACTTAACATTATGCCATGTGGCCAGAGTTGAAGGTAATCTGCTATTCACAAACAGCTTTGTGTTACAACATCTCGGAGCACTGCAAAGTTTACACAAAAAAGTGTTTGCTTTGTAAGAAATGGGAATCAAATTGTTGTATTGGTGATGTCTGGAGAGAGGAAGTTTCGTTTTTGCATCTGTTGCAACACTGTTTGTTCAGTTTTTCAAGCTTTTTGGTATCGTAATGGTGGTCTTAAATAGCTCAAAATGTTGGAAAATAGTGATAAGACAGAAATTGATATTTGATATGTTTTGTTAAATCACATGATACTCTGGATCTTCCAGCCTCTTTCTATCATGCAGTGGTGATTTGTAGGTTACTTAAAATGTTACAAAATCGCAAGAAGACAGAGAAAGATTTTTTGTCAGTTTTGTTAGATCACATGATACTTCAGATCTTCAGGTCTTTTTCTATCACTTAATGATTTAAGTGCCATAATGTTAAAAGAACATGTTTACAAGACAAATCACATCATACTTAAGGCCTTCCAGACATTTGTCATCACTCCACAACAATGTTTTGATGACTTCAAATTTTAAAAAATTCAGACATGTTCAAGATAGAAGATGATATTTGATGTCTTTTACTGGATTACATGATACATTTGAACTCCAAACCATTCAGAACCATTCAGTGATTATCATTATGTACTCAAAAGTTTTGATAATCTCTTTCAAGACAGAAGAGAATTTTCAGTATAATTAGGTCACCTGATCCTTTAAGTCTTCATTTTGTGTTAGATAAATTGAACTGTTGAAAAAATTAGTTCTACAAGCAAAGGCTTGACAAGACAGTAATACACTTTGAAGAATAAGAATATTGATTTGATGTAACTTCATATCATCTAGACCATTGTATAACTCACAATGAAAGACACACTTCCAATCAAAAGTTTAGACTCACTGGACTAAAATTTGCAAATAATCCTCCCCCCACCTTGCAAATTTTGGAAAACATTTAATACTGTTTAAAGGCACTGATTAGACATGAACTAATGTATTGTAAAATAAATGTTCAATATAACCATAGATATACACAACATGTAAACTTTTGATGAGAAGTAGATATGCTTTACAAGACCTTGAAGAGTGCAAAGTTTTGTTTGTATGTACACCCACAGGCAAACAAACTCGCACAAACACAGAACATGAACTCTTAGGAAGTGTTTTTGGTTGCTGGACGAGGTCATCCTTCACGGATGAGGGTAGATAATGGCTTCCCTTGTCAGAAGTAACTCTGCTCGTACAAGACAGTTTTGTAACAGGTTTCAATCACAGGGGCCATGTCACATCTACTTCTAGCCTTTATTGGGAAGCATCCACTCTCTCACATGACTTATATTATGATTGGCCAGTGAGATGTTTGAAGCAGACACAGAAAAGGTGGCTTCCTGTCAAACGATTTACCACCATCAGAAGTATGCTGGAATGTTAAATGGCATAACAGATTTGTATTGATGCAGTGCACTTGATGGTAGTGTGGCTTTATTGCGGCTTGTAGATTACGATCATGATAAAACTTCATTCTGTTGATGATACGGTTTTCCATGTGACCCTCATTAGAACATTTAATGAGAACATTTGTCAGTAATCGTGGAAACGTGATTTACAGATTTGCTATCAATCATTTGGAGGTTTTGAAGGGTTTTGAAAATTTTATGTTGTATTTGTGTACGCCGTGATGATGCAAAAAATTTCCATTCCAAGATATATGGGGTACAAGAAATATATCTGTTTGAATCAAATTTGTAGATTAAGTTTTATGTATGACTGATATTTGTATTCCATGAAGAAAACACTCAGGACTTCAGTTGTTGATTGTTGTTAATCTGACAATGAAATCCCAAACTATAATAGGGGTAAAGATTAGTGGTGTTCCAATTAAATGTAATATTCGAAAATTGGTTGCTGTAACCAAATGCCCAAGCAATCAATCACGTTTTCTCACAGGCAAGCGCAAACAATTTTGGACTACTGTTTTAGTGTTTGAAACACTTGATGATGGAATATGCCAGAGAAGTTGTCGTGTTTGATTCTTTGAAAACCCACTTTACTTACTGAATAGACATGACTGAATAATTGAAGACCCCGGGAAGTGCATGTCCATGAGATATCAGTCATCACTTTGAAGTAGTAAGCAGCGTCATGTTACATTTGAAAATGGAAGATATGAGCCTAATCACATTTTCTCAAAATTGAACACAAAACGATTTTGGAACTGCTGTTAGAGAGTTTGAAATTCTTGACGATGGAACATTTCTAGGATGTTGAAAGCGTGTTTAATTCATAGAAAACTCACTTCACTTACTGCAAACTCATGACTGAATATTATGATTTATCAGTCATCACTCTAAAGTGGCAAGTTGCATTATTTTTCATTACACTTTGAGCAGTTTCTACATAAAAAACAAAAACCAACAGAGAACCAAGTTATACCTATCTGTAGTAACAACCTGAATTGGATAATCTGAAAAATGAATGGTTATGAATCTACTATAAATTTTGAAATTTCAGCCAAATCCCACCACTATTCATGTCAGGGCACATTCCATTAAGTGATCTTTGTTCTAAGGCAGTCGTGACTACTTTACTTGCACATAGATTTAAGATGGCAGTAGCACTAAGATGATCGTAACTCCTATAAATTAACATGCTCTAACAACAGTGGCTGTGGTGTGACAGTCATAGCTGATATACTTTAACATTGATTTACTTCAGTCTCAGCAGCAAGCTGAGCGTAACTCCCATAGTTTAATATCAGTTATAGTTCTGACATGGTCAGTATTTTGATACTTTAACATTGACTTTCAAGAGCAGTAGCACCAAGACTTTCATAGCTCACATACATTAACATAGACAAAAGAATTGTCTTTGCATCATCATCATTGCAAATCCCAAAATCTCAAATTCAAGATTACAAATATCATGTATTGGAGTTATGTCCTTGTCAAGGTCATCTAAAAGGTTATCAAGAAAGTCAGTTGCATGAGTTACCTCATTGATTCTTGCTTATATGATCCAGAGATTTGGGTAATTTTTGTTTCTGGTACTTATGACTTGAATATGGTCAAGGGCTGAAACTTATGCATTAGTTGAAGTATATGATGGTATATGTGGATTTTAAACTTTGAGGAAGCAGTGCTGAGAGGACTGTTTGCAGACAGCAAATTCATGTACCTCTGGTTTTTAATGATTTTATGACACATATTTGACTGTTCTGGGCCTAGAATTTTCGAAGCTCTCTTAAAGCTAAGATAGTCGGATGTTAATGTTAATGTATGGCACTTATGACTGTCTTAGCTCTAAAGGAGCTTCGAAAATCTAGGCCCAGATTATTAAGAATATGTCTCCACAGATATGACTGAAGTGAAAACTGTTTTTGTCATTACCCTTTATTTGTATTTTAATACATACACTACTCGAAGACGTAAAGCATCACCTAATTCCTTGAAACTGCTACATGACACAACAGAATAACTGTATCATTTTGTAACCTTCACTGTGTTTGTATAGTACAGATAGAAAATCAGAGCTCCCTTTGTATGTCTGTACAATTGTATCCCTAAATAGCTCATCCACAATGAATTGCAAAACATGAGTTGCTGGTGTAGATTCTGGTGGTCCTGTAATTGAGTTGTGTATGGCAAATGACAGGGTACTCTGGGCTGCTTCAACACCATTAGTTCCTGTTGTTCTTGTGCTGAAATAGTTACTGTTTATAAACATTGGTTTCGTATTCCAGTAAATAACGGAGCTAGCCAAATAAACAGGTGTCTGTGTTTGTTTGGTAATACCACATACCAAACAGTTATGGACTGTGTCTGAAATTTTGTACATGGTTGATAATTTTAGAATGTTTATCGTGAAGTGATGGCATTTTTGTGTGCAGGGTGTCCTAGACAAATACGTTGTCTCTGAAATATGTAATTTTGATGGAAAGCAATAACTCTATTACAGTCAGACTGCACTGATCTGACATTTCTGTTTTTCATCAAAAACGTTTGGATGGTGGTGCATATGGACTACTGAAATTGTAGAGTTACTTCCCTTTGACATGCCAAGACAAAAACATAAGAACCAATGCATGTCCATGGATTTGGTGATGACAAACTGATGTCTTGTTCAACTCAGAAGTGTCCCCTCACTTAACAATTACTATTAAGTTCAGCACTAATCAATGGCACTCACGAGGTAAGGGGATTAACTGAAGTTTCGCTGAGTTTCTTCTCTTAGGTGTGCCAGGAATCAATGACTAACATTATTCCTTATCCCAGATTAAAGCTGGGCATTGGTCAAGCCTGGTTGTTAAAGCATTTGCTTGTCATGCCAAAGACCCAGCTCCTCACATGGGTACAATGTGTGCAGCCCATTTCCTGGTGTCCACTGCCATGATATTGCTGGAATATTGCTAAAAGCAGCATTAAACTAAACTGAACTCACTCACTCACCAGGTTAAAGTAGATCATGTTCCTAGGTTTGTCAGCTCCATTCTGTTGCTGTCTTCCAAAGCTAACACAGTATGACCTAACCTCAGTACTGTTCACAGACCCAGGTGGGGCCCATAAAGATCCTGGTTAGAATTGTTCTTCAGCAACCCATGCTTTTAGTAACAGCCAATTAACAGGATTGACTGATCAGACTCACTGACTTAGTTGACACGTCCTCGTATCTGATTTTGCATAGATCAATGTTTATGCTGTTGATCACAGGATTGTCTGATCCAGACACGATTATTAACAGACCACCACCGTATAGATGGAATATTGTTGAGTGTGGCATTAAACAACTATTAGTCAGTTAATATGCCTACTGTGTGACACCCTCAAGAACATACCCCATGCAAGTCTAGAATGTGTGGCTAGTGTTGTCTCCTTTCAAATATATTTCATAAAGATAATTGAGATATATTTTTGTATCTGAAGAAGTGCTAAGTGCAAAGAGATTGCAATGATGCAATGAGATTGGTCTAAGTTAAAGCTAACGAAGTCTATCTGCTGGAAAGAAACCCTCATGAATATCATACTGGCCTGATCAGTTTACATTCTAACAAGTTCTGTTAAAGGTCTAAAAAAAGTCAGGTTGACAGTTTGCCAATTCGGATAGTTTTATTTTATTCAATTAGTATTTCATTGATTACAAGATTTCACAGAGACATTGCCTTAGTCTCATGCCACGGACTAATTGAACCACCGTGGCTGAAAATTACGCTCAGGGCTGAAGCCTAGTTTGTCATTAACAGTCTAGTAATTTCATTGTGAAGTAAATCTGAATACATAACATCAGTTTCAATTGATTTCATCTTATAACCATCTGAAGGCAGCTGTTAGAAAGCAGCAGTCTTTGGCACCTCATAGAGTCACTGCTTTCTCTGCTATTTTTTATTCAAGCACAGTGGAATCTGACAGATGACTGAATCAACCATCAAAATAAGATTTCTGTTACTCCGGAGTTTGATGGTTAGAAAAACCCCAACCATGCACACTCGCTGCAGCGTCATGGCAGATGTATGCATGTCTAAGAGAGAAAATCCTAATGTTCTAGTGTGTCCCACCCACACCAGGCTATGAGAATACAGGTGTTATGTCAAATTAACTGTTGGTGTGGAACACCCACATAATTTTCAACTGGTTTGTGAAGTCATTGAAGACATAAATACTGGAGAATGTGGCTGCGAATGATCATCACTCAATCCCAGACTAGCATGGTTGATCGCTTCGTATTGCATTGTTAAATTTTATTGCAACAAGGCTCAGGAAGTGGGGTTAGTGTTGATGCTGCTTTGAATGTTATTTCAGTTTGGTCTCCTTTGTCAGCTTGATGTAGAGGACAAACATAGGTCATTCGATCAGGTCTTAAAGGTTTGGACAACCTTTTGTATATACTTGACAAATTGATAAATTGTGTAGGTGACGTGATGATGTGATATATGTAGATAGATATATAGATATAAGTAGACGCCCCAATATGCACAGATGCTGTAATTTACATAGATGAACACCATTTTTTTTCTTCTTAAAAAACGTGTGGTTAATTAATACTGAGTGTTTAAAAGTAGCCAAAAAGTACCTTCCTCTCTCACCTGCCAACGAATCCACAGACAGCTTACATGACTCACCAGAGTCCTGTAGTGACATCATGTGAGGAAGGATTTTTCATCACCAAAGACATAAGGTTAGGTTGTTGTCAAATGCTCCCAGGTGTCAGGTGATGGTGTCACCATGAACAGATTTCCAAGGGACCCCTCAGTTCGTGCTAGGTATGTTGTTTTTGAGTGCAAATCCCCTTAATGCTTAAAACGAGGCAGGCAATAACAGGAGATGAAACTTTCACCAACTCCTTTCTTTACAATGTGCAGGAATTTGCTTTACTAGGTTCTGTTTATATAGAATGAGGATGCTTTGCATGAAATGCTGAGTAACTTGATAGTGGTGCTCGCTATTATATTAGGTTAATCGTCTGATGATAATAGCCAAACCTTTTAAAAGGCTTTTGCACAGTATGTGAATGTGTTGGCAAAATGATGTACAAATCTGAGAAGCAATCTGGGAAATCAATTTTTGTTTACTGGTGTCCCTGGTGAATAATAAGAGTGGTCGCTATGGCGAGAATCTCTGAAGGGCGCTGACCTCTCACAGTATGCTGCCTCTTAAGAAGAGACCTTTGATTGCAGCACAAATTAGCCAGCGTTACTTTAAATAGGACAGTAGTGACAAGGGTGCTTGACCTGCACAGAATAATTGCCTCTTATAACTCTTTAATGGAATTTGGACAGGAATGAATTATATGGTTTCCTGGGTTTTAAAAAAAAAAAATAATCAACTCTATTCCTCATGGGTAATCAGTGGCACTATTGGGCAGATTTGGTTCAGGTTTCTTGTTGCCTGTAAGGATTTAAGCAAGAGCTGTTTTCTATAACAAGATGCATTGTCAGTTGTTAATGGTGGTGTTGATCGGTTGGAGAACTGGATATTGTCCAAATTATTAGATTTGAATTTCAGATGATGGATTAACAGTTTGGGGTGAATACATCAGAAGACAGATGCAATTCATACCACACCATCCACATTCATACAAATTCAAATGAATTCTGAGTTTAACACCAACTGAATGAAAATCAAGTGAACTTTGATATATCATTGCCTGAATGCTCTTCCACATAGCAATTTGGCATCTTCCCTTCGCAAACCATCTCTTCTCTGGACCATTGAACTTCCATATGCTAAATTCAGGCAGTGATCACCCACAGTTTGTTCAAGAGGTTCAAGTCTGCTTTTCAATATGGCTGCCTCAGCAGTCATGTTGAAAAATGGCAATAGGGTGGCCTTGTGGTTAAAGTGTTCATGTCAAAACCCGGTTTAAATCCTGACAAGGTACAATGTGTGAAGCCCATTTCTGGTATCCCCTGCTATGATATTGCTGGAATTTTGCTCTAAACTAACTCACTCATATGGTGTCGAATTCCATTACTCTACTATTTTTTTTAAGAATGTTGAGAAATTTGGTACAGTGGTTGTAAGTAGTTGAGAATGCTTGATATATGCTTGATTTGTTTACACATTTTATGGTTTGACCTTGATTTTACCATGCTCTCTAAGCAGTTCACCAGGCACATTTAGCATCTTTTAACCTGCTAGCAGAAGTGGCCATAACTCTAGCATGTATTTTCCTGTCCTTGGTAACAATTAAACTGTAGCAGACAGTGATTATGTTTAAGTGTCTATATTTGTTGACTTGTTGACTTGTTGACTATATGAACAGATGAGCAACAGCCTCTCTGACACGATTATTTTCTTTCCTTTTAGTCAGATACTGAGCTCAAACGTATGAAAAACAAAAGCGCCATAACAACATCTACCTTAAGCACAGATGTTGCAGGAAAACTTGTTTTTGTAGGGAATTATTTAGGGAGGACCTACAACAGCGATCACTTTTCACAGTGTGTACGTTGGTAACTCCATACAGACGGACTCCAAGGTGACTGAGATGTGTCGAGACAAACAGTTCTGGTGACGCCATGTAGTAAACATATTCTCTCACCATTATGGATACCAGATCTGTTAACCATTTATTCTACTCAAAAGAAGTTACAGGACACCTGATATTTCATAAGCTTATTGTCAATTTGTTATGAAAAAACTGTTTGTTCCTTAACTTTTTTTGAGTAGTATATATGTTGTGGCACAATGTGACACCTAATTACTGTAGTAATGTCTCGTTTCTTTATCAGATTGGGAATCCTTGTGGGAAGACTTCATGTGCTGTGAAGAAATGACTTCTAACATTGTGCGAGACTCGCGCGTCTCTGTTGCCCTGTTCGAATGTTAGTGTGTCAAGCTCATATATCTCCTGTCTCCAGTGCTGAAAGACTGTACAAGAAGTAGTTGACAGTTTTGCTTTCCAAGATGGCTGACTGAATGACAGCCATTGCACAAGTTGCCAGACAAACACATCTCTGCTTGTTACATACTATGGTGTTCTATCCCACAAGTGTGCAGAGTGCATACTTAGTATTTTGCACATTACTGAATTGGGCTACTTGGCACAGCACAACACTGACTGTCTTGTCTCCTGAACAACACTCAGCACACAACATGGAGATCATCTGCAAATAATCAAACACATGCTTGTACTACATGTAACGCAACACTTGCTTCCTTGACCCTTCAGTGAGTGAATGAGTGAGTTTAGTTTTATACTGCAGTCAGCAATATTTCAGCTATATGATGGCAGTCTATAAATAATCAAGCCTTGACAAGACAATCCAGTGGTCAGCATCATGAGCATATGTTCATGCTATTGGGATACGATGCTATGTGCCAGCCAAGTTTCAGAGCCATACCACCTGGTCACATTAGTCGCCTGTTATAACAAACACTCAGCGCTCAGCACAGCATAGAGAAGACAAATACAGCTCTGATATCTTGCTTAACTGTATTTACAAACATCCAACATGTCAAGCAAATGATTTTGTTGTAAACCCTGGGCGCAACATGATATTTTGTTATGATTTCATTTTAAAAATCTATTTCCTCCAACACCCAACCGGTTAAGAAAATAAGAAAATAACCAAGTCGTTCTTGATAAATTTGAAAATTTCTTTTGAAGACCATGATGATGGCTTTACAGGAACATCCTTGTTGAAGATGCCTGGTTGTGCCTCCTGTGTGGTCAAGTATAAAAAGGAAACTGCATTAATGAAGTTGTGGAAGTGCAGTGATAGGAAAGATGAGTACACGGGCACTTGCAGGGTTCAGCATCGCAGGTTTACTGAAACTGTACATTGTCGTGTTTATTCTCAATGTTTTTGTCACCTGAATTAGAAGTGTTTCCTCTGGGGTTGCCTTATGCACTGGATAGGTCTCGCACTTATTTTCCCCGTTGTATTACTTTCAGGTTATTTTGGCAATGTCAGCTGGTATAACAACAGATGTTCTTTGGAGTAAAGCTTTGCATAATTTTTCAAAACAGCTGTTGATTATTAGTACTTTGGCATATAAAGTTCCATTGTTACAAATTTCTGGTTCATATTATGCATTTTTTGCAAACATAGTTTTCACGAACTTTGCCAGATTGCATGATTGCCTAGCCAGGTGACACTAGGAAAAAGAACAACAGTCATCACCATATTCCCTTTATTAAATGCCTCCTGTCAATGAGGTCAGTGTTTACTTTCATATGAAAGGCAGTTGGGTAGCCGAGTGATGAAATCATTGGCTAGTCCCACTGAAAACTAAGGTTCGATTCCCCACATGGGTACTGTGTGTGAATCCCATTTCTGGAATATCACGGCGTAGAACCATTCTAACACTACTTTCATATAAGATCTTTTTTATAGTCATATAGCATAAAATCTTTTCATGTTTGGTGCAGAGCTCTGTGAAAAGATTGTTGAATTTTGTTGTTGGTATTATTGGTTACAACATTAGAAACATGGTTACTGTTTAGGTAAATATCAGTGAAATTATCAGTTGCCTTGTTGAACAATCATTTCCCAATTTTGAGTTTCCTTGACATTTTAACTAGTTCATTTTCTCTCCGACGTCAGATTGAAATAATTGCTGAGTTCAGTAAGTGCCCTGTAGTCAATTCCTGAATTTTGAGGTCCTGTGGCACTATTTTCAGTGTTATTGTGGTAGGTGATCAAGTACAGTAGCCATGCATCCCTACAGCTACTAAAGAGTTTACATCTCAGGCAGCAGGAATATCCACAATGACCTTGAGCATCCCCTTGTGTTCCGCCAAGTGTGGGAGGGTGTTTTTCACAAGGAGAGACCTAATTGTTAACAGGTTAGGTGGAACAATGTCGGTAGATGAGGGCACTAATGACTGTTGGTGAAGATGCTTCATGTAGGTGGTGAAAGAATAGACACTGTTGTTGTTGTATAAACAGACTTGGCTTCAAGCAGGGGATGGGAGGGACGAGGAATCTATTAGTGGTACATTCTGTGATAGATTGATGAAATAATGGAGAAGGGAAAACAAAATTAGGCTACTTACTTCCTAATGAGAGAGATTCTAGTGGAAGAAATGCTGAAAACTTAATATGTGTTTCATCATATAAGAAGGAAACTCAGACTTGTGAATACACACAAATATAGACAAATTCAGTGTTGTGTACTTAGGTTTTAGGTTAACCAGTATTATATCATTGTCTATGTCAGTTAATATCATTTCATTCAGACTGTGCCACTTAGTATTATTATTTGTGTTGATGTGAATTTTAATGTTGGAATTGAAGTTAAAGTTGTTGGTGTTGAAGCCGACATAGTTTATGTTTAGAGCTGATGTTGATGTTACTGACTGCACTCCAGATAAGCTTTTTGCAATGTTGGTATTTTACCTATGTTGTCTGTTATATATGGGTACTACTGATCTTCAGTGGGTACTGAAATTTTCTGATACCCACTCATTACTTTAAATGTGTGTATTCTATGTCAGTATAGGCAAAACAGTCTCTACCGCATCAGCCTGTAACATTTGAAAGTTAGCTATTTTCTGTTACGTATTTGGGTTTTTTGCTGGTAAGTCAGAGTAAGCTAGTCGTTAACTAACCAAAGAGTTTCAGTATTTTCCTTTGTATATTTGGGAAGACACAGATATATTTCAGTGCATATTTTGGAAATTTCAATGCATATTTTACACAGATATGTCGCGTATCTAGACTTGTGTTACTGATACTGAATCAGAAACTGATAATGCTGATGAAGAAGCTGATGCAGCTGATGTTGATGATGTTGATGATGTTGATGATACAGCTGGTGTTGTTTATGTTGAAGCTGATGTTGATGTCAGTATCAGAGTTGTCAGTGTTAAGTCAAGTTTGATTTCCTTATGGCATGTCCAGATCTAGACCGCTGCTCCAAGGAGAACTGTCTCATCATTCCAGTGTTGATATGGTGTGGAATAAACTTGGGTATCACAATTCTTGGTGCTGCTCTTGTAACATATGTCCAGGTGAGTCACACACTTTGCTCAAAACATTTTCAGAATATTTCAGTTGGTAAAGTTCTGGGAGTTCCGGGAGTTCTGGGGTAGAACTGATCTTCAGCAACCCATGCTTGTCGTAAGAGGTGACTAACAGGATCGGGTGGTAAACTCGCTGACTTAATTGACACATGTCATCAGTCCCCTATTGCGCAGGTAGGTGCTCATGCTGTTTATCACTGGATTTTCTAGCCCGTACTCAAATATTTACAGAGTTGATATCCCTGGAATATTGCTGGATGCGGTGTTAAAACTAAACTTACTCACTCACTGAGAATATTTCAGCGAGAATAGAATGATTTAGTCTTTTGACTGTCTATTGGTTCACAGTCACAACTATGTCATTTTCCATCATCTACATATGCTGTTGTGTATTAGCAGTGGGAAGGGCATGTTCTAGGGAGACGTTTATATTATCATACGATGTTTACATTTTGTCATATTTGGGCCATACTTACAAGTAATAATGTATGAAAAAGTCTTGTTCCAAAAATTTAAAAGTTAAATTCTTTTTAAAGTTATTCAAGTCTATCACTTGACTGCCTGTTTTGGACAGAACATTTTACAGGCCTCTATGATATGCTTCAGTACAGAAAATACCACAAAAGAATTTGATACTGACTCTGAAAACATAATTGGTCAGATTATTCAAAATTGATAAACTACTGTTTTTCTATGCACAAAAGCAGCTTTTTATTATGGGGATGGACCAAGAATAAAATTTGGTGGAGAAAGTTCAAATTTCATAATCCATCAATTAAGTCATTTTTCCTGTGTATCTTTTCAGCCCAAAGCAGCTGGTAGTGGCATTCCATTAATCAAGTCCTACCTCAACGGAGTTCGTATTCCAGGACTGCTAACATTGGGGGGGTTCATCTCCAAAGTCTTTGGGGTCATTTTGTCCATCCTGGGGGGTCTGGCATGTGGAAAGGTGAGAAACCATTCCAATATATCTTCAGTTACACCTACAGCCATCATAGTTAGAATTGGTATTAAGCACCCCAAGTTTGTTCTGAAAGCCAATAGCAGGATTTGGTGTCCAGACATGAAGGTTTGGTTGATACTTGTTATCTTAAACCAACTGCCTATATATGATAATCACTGGAGCGCTTGTTCCAGATTTGATCATTTTCAAACCTCCAGTGTCAATAATTTGGAATCTTGCTAAGTGCAACATGGAACAATTAAAAGAAACCCAGAAAACATCTTGATGTGTCTGTTGAATAACAAACAATGAAACAGAAATAACAATGCAAACGTAACTTTATGGTATAATTCCATACTTGGGTAAAATCTTGTAAACAGAATTTATGTATATCTGCATAGATATGGGTTTTAATTATTGGTGAAGCTGGTCAACGAGGTAAACATCGCTGAGACAGAGATGTAGCATATTCACAAGTGTAAATCATCCTTATATATTCAGGAAGGTCCTATGGCTCACTCAGGGGGCATCATGGCTGCTGGTCTAGGGAAGGGAAGGATACACTGGTGTGGGAAGAAGAAGAAGGAAATCAGGGTAGGTAACTCTCACTCTCCAGCTCACTCCAAGGTGGGTAACTCCTGTACTGCCAGTTCATGAAAAGGTAGGTAACTCATGCACAACTGTGCACTATTTGGGAAAAGAGCCCAAAACTGGATTATCTTTTCTTCTAGTTAAAGGAGTAAATTTGCTGGATGGAATTTAGTAATTATGATGCTTAGAAAGGTCTTCGTACAATTCAAATGATAAATATGTTTCTTACATGACACAAACAATTCTTAAACACAATTCAAGAGCTAGTCTAAAACAAGATTCACTTTGTAAGATGAATGATTTCTTCTGTATGAAACGTCAGTATTTTTAATTTGCATCAGTTTCGTCAAATTATGTTTGACTGTCATATATGGACATTATCAGATTTATGACCAATTCCGGTCGGACCATGAAATCCGTGACTTTGTGGCTGCCGGAGCTGCCTCAGGTGTGTCAGCTGCATTCGGTGCCCCGGTCGGAGGAACGCTGTTCAGTGTTGAGGAGGCAGCAAGCTTCTGGAACACAGAACTTGTGTGGAGAGTGGTGAGTGTCTGCTCGGATGGTCATCAATATGTGACAAGTTTTTATGGATAAGATGTTTCAGACTCCTTCAGCAACTGTTTTCTAATATTCGTAGTGTATTAATGTGATGTTTTGGATGGATATTTATCTACAAAAGATAGTACATACTTAATGCTTTAGGATTTTCAAAATACAGCATAAACATTTTTTAAAGTGTTTTGATTGTTTCTTTAAAGAGAAAAAAAACATTGTATGTATATATTTCAAGACCCATATGTTGTACACAGTTATGCTGCCAACACCAGCCCATTGTAGACTGTGCAGTTAGTGTTGATGGGTTAATATTTTCATGATATTTCTCTGATATCTGAGTTGTTCTGGACACATGTACACAATGTTTGTGGCTTTTATGTCAGAACCCAAACCATATCTTTTGTCAGTTTTGACTTGTATCGAAACCTTTTTGAGTATATCAGGAAATTATTGCATCAAATTTGTCTCTGTTTAATATAACTATTTAGACTATATAATTTCAGTTCTTCTCCGCCATGATTGCATGTTTTGCCACCAACTTTCTCCTAAGTGCCTTTGAGGGTCATCCCACGCATCTGTCCTCGCCAGGTCTTGTCCGTTTTAACACATTCCCAGTGAGTACATTGTTCTTTTCACGGACGCTGTTTTTTTTTTCGATACGTTCCCAGAACATCCTTCTATCCATGGACGCAGACAATTTGTTCATTTGTTTGAATACACTAGAGACAGAGTTTGCATGGCCATGTGTGGGACTTGTGACCAGTTGATTATACTGTTTAATAAATATTGTATCTGTGTCAGGCAGTGGTGCACTTGTTTCCCAGCAGTTGCACATGCGATGTGTTGTGCAGGCCAGACATGCACCATCCAGCAATTTGCTAGGTAGTGGAATTGGATGCAAGCATCTCTGTGATGACACCACAGAGCATTCAAGTCTCGCTGATCTTGGTTACTGAACTCTTGCCTTGTGTATATTGATGATGAAAATTCCATTTATAATGTGTTAGATTCCATTTACCAGTGAACACTTTCATCTTGTTATTGATTGAAGATTGAGCGTGTGGTCAGTTTTCATTCCCACTCCATGGTGAGAATACAGCCGGAGCTTTTAGCTAATTTAGCTGATTTGGAGATGACCATATGTTTGAAGTGTTGACAAGTAAATGTAATTTTGCTCTTAAAAAGATTAACTTAACATGTAGTAATATTGATACATTGATTTAATGTGAAATGTATTTATTTTGAACATGGCTTTGTTTCTCCTTTTATTATTCAAATCGACAAACTAGAGCACCATAATTCAGCTACTGAAGAACCTGTGCTAGCTTTTATCAGTATGGTTAGGTTTGATTGCGCCTTTTGGACTTCACTCTAAAAATACTTCTGCACTTCTTTTGGGATAAAAAATGAAATTTGTGACCCCAAGTAGATTAAAAGACAGCTGTATGCATGCACTTATATTTCAAGTGCTGTCTGAAAGTAGATCCTAAAAGCATCTACTAAAAGGATGCAAGGACTAATTTCCCAAAAGATTTTTTGGTGCAGAAGAGAGAACTTTGAATGATGGAAATTATGGTGTTTTTTTTAACCTTTCCACTTTTCAACAACATGTTTTTGTTCAAATATGTATTTCAGAGATTTTCTTCAAAGATGTATGTCTTATGATAAAGCTAACCTAAGTTAGTATTACAAGAATACTGCAATATGTTTTCAATAGATACATATTGCAATGTGCTCTGATATATTCATTACAAAATATATTAATTTTTATAATTGATTGTGTCATTTAACCCAAATGACCTTCTCAAAAGATGATTTCTTTGGAAATTGGTTTCCAGTAGCAGAAACATGAGCATAACTTTTGCACAAGTTGATATCCCCCCTGTATCTGTGTACAAATACTTTCAACTCCTGACATAAGCAAATGCCTATTGCTCTACAGAAACCTGCATTGCAGCATATTGTAATTTTTGGCCAATAAGCTGGCTGGTTATTTGACCGCTTAATATCAAAAGACCCAAAGGCTTGAAATTGGTCTTGTCTAACCCTATTAACTCATAAAAAGTCACTACATGTATATCTTTCTTGAAAACAAAGCTATATTTATAAATTACATGGTTTCATTAAAAGCCGAGAATTAAAGACGTAAAGTTAAGATTGTATACTCGCTTGAGAGTATTGATTGTCTTGATCTAGTAGCTGACCCAGACGTGCATTAGCTGTTAAACACAACTCACGTCAGGTAACCATGTTATGCCTGAAATTAGTGGCTGTCAGATCTACATTGAAGCACCTTGAGGTGTTAATGGCATCTGACATTACTTGTTACTTATCTAACAAGATGCTTGCCCTCTCGGCCTCATAAAACGGCTTTTGACAAGGTTACAATTTGATTAACTCTATCTTAAGGAAACAATTTACTGTTCTTATTAGTGTTCAGACTTGACATTGGGTAGTCTAATAGTCGGGCAGCTTAATGGTGCGAGCGTTTGCTTGTCAAACCAAAGACCCTGGGTTAATTTGTCACTTGGGTATGATGTGTGAAACTCACTCACTCACTCTGGGTACAATGCGTGGAGTATATTTCTGGTGTTCCTCATGGTGATATTGATGTAATTTTGCTCAAGGCGGTGTAGAACCATATTCTCTAACTCATATTGAGAAAGCTGTTTTTTCCATTGCTCATCTATTTGTTTTGAGGTTAGATAAAATTTGGTGAATTGGTTGTAAGAATTTAAGATAAAAACACATGCTCTGTTTGTTAATCCTCATTTTTAGTTTGACCTTGTCTTTACCGTGCACTGAAATTATTTCTCCAAACACATTTAGCACTTATTAAACTCACTCACTCACTTCATGATTAAGTTAGTTAAGTTTGTCACAGTTTATGAAACATTGTGGAAATTTACTTATGTATTTCATATAAATATCATTTGTAATTTTTGTGTTAAAATATTCACAGATGAATGATGACATCACACTTTCACTAAGTTTCAGGTATAAAATGTTGACACACTTAGATGAGTCATAGTGCCTTGGCTCTGATGTATTTACAAGCAAGAATGTTCAAATTTTCCAAAATTGAAAATCATTCAATTAGAGATTATTTTTTGTTGATACTTTTTTTAAATTGCGTGTGCTTGATATTAACAATTTAATCATCTGGTTAAATTTAACAATCTGTGTTTGTTCACAAATATCTGTGAATCTGCTGCTAACATTGCTTGACAGTTTGTTTATCTCACGAATGCTGAAAAGTACTTGCCTTCAAGTGCTGAAGCCTGGCTATCATCAAAAGATGCACAAGGTGCCCCAAAACCCCAACTTTTTGTATCGTTGTTTTTACAATTTTTCCCTTGTTTTCACAGTTGAACATTTGAGTGAGTGAGTGAATTTAATTTTACGCTGCTTTTAGCAAAATTCCAGCAATATCACAGAAATGAGCTTCATACTTTGTACCCACATGGGGAATCAAACCAGGGTCTTCAGTGTGATGGGCAAACGTTTAACCACTAAGCTACCCCACCGCCCCATTTAACATTTGACTTGATAGAGATGTGGTAAAATTATGTTATGAATGTTCACAATTTCTCCCTTGTTTTCAGAATTTAACATTTGACTTGATAGAGATCCCCGTGTTTCTTGTGATGGCTGTGTTTGGGGGCCTAACTGGCTCCTTGTTTGTCGTGCTCAACTATAAGCTTACAGTCTTCAGGCAAAAGTAGGTACAACAAACAGTTAGTCGTATGTCTGTTGTAGAATATATGTAGACCTTGTTACTGTGGAAACCTGGTGTGGATGTATTTATGCTCACTAGCTTGTCATACATGCACAGTGTCTCCTTAATTCAGGCCCAGTTAATATGGAAACATCTCCAATATGGACTCAGTTATGTTCTCTTTATTTTCATTAAGGCTCACTTACTACTTAGTTCAGACCCTGTTGATGTGGAAATCTTTCTAATGTGGACATATGTATTCTCACTTGCTTCTCCTACATGCCCAGTGATTGCTTAGTCCAAACCCTGTTAATGTGGAAACCTCTGCGATTTGAACATATTTATGCTCACCTTATTGACATTTATGCAGCAACTACTTAGTTCACACCCTGTTTATATGGAAAACTCTTTAGTGTGAACATATTTATGATCATTTTATTGTCGTACATGCACAGTGACTACTTAGTCCAGACACTGTTAATATGGAAACCTGACTATTGTGAATATATCTATGATCTGTTACAGATATTTGCATCGTAAGAAGTGGGTGAAGGTGTTGGAGGCTGGTGTTGTAGCTATTGTCAGTGCCATCATTGGTTTTGTCCTCATGTACTTCATCAAGGACTGCACTGAGGAACATCCATACAGTCACCATGCCATCACATCAAACGTAAGATAGGCTTCATCATAAAGCTCACGAATAGTCAAACAGCCATCACGTCAAACGTAAGATAGGCTTCATCATAAAGCTCACGAATAGTCAAACAGCCATCACATCAAACGTAAGATAAGCTTCATTATAAAGCTCACGAATAGTCAAACAGCCATCACATCAAACGTAAGATAAGCTTCATTATAAAGCTCACGAATAGTCAAACAGCCATCACATCAAACGTAAGATAAGCTTCATCATAAAGCTCACGAATAGTCAAACAGCCATCACATCAAACGTAAGATAAGCTTCATTATAAAGCTCACGAATAGTCAAACAGCCATCACATCAAACGTAAGATAAGCTTCATCATAAAGCTCACGAATAGTCAAACAGCCATCACATCAAACGTAAGATAGGCTTCATTATAAAGCTCACGAATAGTCAAACAGCCATCACATCAAACGCAAGATAGGCTTCATCATAAAGCTCACGAATAGTCAAACAGCCATCACATCAAACGTAAGATAAGCTTCATTATAAAGCTCACGAATAGTCAAACAGCCATCACATCAAACGTAAGATAAGCTTCATCATAAAGCTCACGAATAGTCAAACAGCCATCACATCAAACGTAAGATAGGCTTCATCATAAAGCTCACGAATAGTCAAACAGCCATCACATCAAACGCAAGATAGGCTTCATCATAAAGCTCACGAATAGTCAAACAGCCATCACATCAAACGTAAGATAAGCTTCATTATAAAGCTCACGAATAGTCAAACAGCCATCACATCAAACGTAAGATAAGCTTCATCATAAAGCTCACGAATAGTCAAACAGCCATCACATCAAACGTAAGATAGGCTTCATCATAAAGCTCACGAATAGTCAAACAGCCATCACATCAAACGTAAGATAGGCTTCATCATAAAGCTCACGAATAGTCAAACAGCCATCACATCAAACGTAAGATAAGCTTCATTATAAAGCTCACGAATAGTCAAACAGCCATCACATCAAACGTAAGATAGGCTTCATCATAAAGCTCACGAATAGTCAAACAGCCATCACATCAAACGTAAGATAGGCTTCATCATAAAGCTCACGAATAGTCAAACAGCCATCACATCAAACGTAAGATAGGCTTCATCATAAAGCTCACGAATAGTCAAACAGCCATCACATCAAACGTAAGATAAGCTTCATTATAAAGCTCACGAATAGTCAAACAGCCATCACATCAAACGTAAGATAAGCTTCATCATAAAGCTCACGAATAGTCAAACAGCCATCACATCAAACGTAAGATAAGCTTCATTGTAAAGCTCACGAATAGTCAAACAGCCATCACATCAAACGTAAGATAAGCTTCATTATAAAGCTCACGAATAGTCAAACAGCCATCACATCAAACGTAAGATAAGCTTCATTATAAAGCTCACGAATAGTCAAACAGCCATCACATCAAACGTAAGATAGGCTTCATCATAAAGCTCACGAATAGTCAAACAGCCATCACATCAAACGTAAGATAAGCTTCATTGTAAAGCTCACGAATAGTCAAACAGCCATCACATCAAACGTAAGATAGGCTTCATCATAAAGCTCACGAATAGTCAAACAGCCATCACGTCAAACGTAAGATAAGCTTCATTATAAAGCTCACGAATAGTCAAACAGCCATCACATCAAACGTAAGATAAGCTTCATTATAAAGCTCACGAATAGTCAAACAGCCATCACGTCAAACGTAAGATAAGCTTCATTATAAAGCTCACGAATAGTCAAACAGCCATCACATCAAACGTAAGATAAGCTTCATTGTAAAGCTCACGAATAGTCAAACAGCCATCACATCAAACGTAAGATAAGCTTCATTATAAAGCTCACGAATAGTCAAACAGCCATCACATCAAACGTAAGATAAGCTTCATTATAAAGCTCACGAATAGTCAAACAGCCATCACGTCAAACGTAAGATAAGCTTCATCGTAAAGCTCACGAATAGTCAAACAGCCATCACATCAAACGTAAGATAAGCTTCATCGTAAAGCTCACGAATAGTCAAACAGCCATCACGTCAAACGTAAGATAAGCTTCATTATAAAGCTCACGAATAGTCAAACAGCCATCACGTCAAACGTAAGATAAGCTTCATTATAAAGCTCACGAATAGTCAAACAGCCATCACATCAAACGTAAGATAAGCTTCATCATAAAGCTCACGAATAGTCAAACAGCCATCACGTCAAACGTAAGATAAGCTTCATCATAAAGCTCACGAATAGTCAAACAGCCATCACGTCAAACGTAAGATAAGCTTCATTATAAAGCTCACGAATAGTCAAACAGCCATCACATCAAACGTATGATAAGCTTCATTATAAAGCTCACGAATAGTCAAACAGCCATCACATCAAACGTAAGATAAGCTTCATCATAAAGCTCACGAATAGTCAAACAGCCATCACATCAAACGTAAGATAGGCTTCATCATAAAGCTCACGAATAGTCAAACAGCCATCACATCAAACGTAAGATAAGCTTCATCATAAAGCTCACGAATAGTCAAACAGCCATCACATCAAACGTAAGATAGGCTTCATTATAAAGCTCACGAATAGTCAAACAGCCATCACGTCAAACGTAAGATAAGCTTCATTATAAAGCTCACGAATAGTCAAACAGCCATCACGTCAAACGTAAGATAAGCTTCATTATAAAGCTCACGAATAGTCAAACAGCCATCACATCAAACGTAAGATAAGCTTCATTATAAAGCTCACGAATAGTCAAACAGCCATCACATCAAACGTAAGATAAGCTTCATTATAAAGCTCACGAATAGTCAAACAGCCATCACATCAAACGTAAGATAAGCTTCATTATAAAGCTCACGAATAGTCAAACAGCCATCACATCAAACGTAAGATAAGCTTCATCATAAAGCTCACGAATAGTCAAACAGCCATCACATCAAACGTAAGATAAGCTTCATCATAAAGCTCACGAATAGTCAAACAGCCATCACATCATAAAGCTCACGAATAGTCAAACAGCCATCACATCAAACGTAAGATAAGCTTCATTATAAAGCTCACGAATAGTCAAACAGCCATCACATCAAACGTAAGATAAGCTTCATTATAAAGCTCACGAATAGTCAAACAGCCATCACATCAAACGTAAGATAAGCTTCATTATAAAGCTCACGAATAGTCAAACAGCCATCACGTCAAACGTAAGATAAGCTTCATTATAAAGCTCACGAATAGTCAAACAGCCATCACGTCAAACGTAAGATAAGCTTCATTATAAAGCTCACGAATAGTCAAACAGCCATCACGTCAAACGTAAGATAAGCTTCATTATAAAGCTCACGAATAGTCAAACAGCCATCACGTCAAACGTAAGATAAGCTTCATTATAAAGCTCACGAATAGTCAAACAGCCATCACATCAAACGTAAGATAAGCTTCATCATAAAGCTCACGAATAGTCAAACAGCCATCACATCAAACGTAAGATAGGCTTCATCATAAAGCTCACGAATAGTCAAACAGCCATCACATCAAACGTAAGATAAGCTTCATCATAAAGCTCACGAATAGTCAAACAGCCATCACATCAAACGTAAGATAGGCTTCATCATAAAGCTCACGAATAGTCAAACAGCCATCACATCAAACGTAAGATAAGCTTCATTATAAAGCTCACGAATAGTCAAACAGCCATCACGTCAAACGTAAGATAAGCTTCATTATAAAGCTCACGAATAGTCAAACAGCCATCACATCAAACGTAAGATAAGCTTCATTATAAAGCTCACGAATAGTCAAACAGCCATCACATCAAACGTAAGATAAGCTTCATTATAAAGCTCACGAATAGTCAAACAGCCATCACATCAAACGTAAGATAAGCTTCATCATAAAGCTCACGAATAGTCAAACAGCCATCACATCAAACGTAAGATAAGCTTCATCATAAAGCTCACGAATAGTCAAACAGCCATCACATCATAAAGCTCACGAATAGTCAAACAGCCATCACATCAAACGTAAGATAAGCTTCATTATAAAGCTCACGAATAGTCAAACAGCCATCACATCAAACGTAAGATAAGCTTCATTATAAAGCTCACGAATAGTCAAACAGCCATCACATCAAACGTAAGATAAGCTTCATTATAAAGCTCACGAATAGTCAAACAGCCATCACGTCAAACGTAAGATAAGCTTCATTATAAAGCTCACGAATAGTCAAACAGCCATCACGTCAAACGTAAGATAAGCTTCATTATAAAGCTCACGAATAGTCAAACAGCCATCACGTCAAACGTAAGATAAGCTTCATTATAAAGCTCACGAATAGTCAAACAGCCATCACGTCAAACGTAAGATAAGCTTCATTATAAAGCTCACGAATAGTCAAACAGCCATCACGTCAAACGTAAGATAAGCTTCATTATAAAGCTCACGAATAGTCAAACAGCCATCACATCAAACGTAAGATAGGCTTCATCATAAAGCTCACGAATAGTCAAACAGCCATCACGTCAAACGTAAGATAGGCTTCATCATAAAGCTCACGAATAGTCAAACAGCCATCACGTCAAACGTAAGATAGGCTTCATCATAAAGCTCACGAATAGTCAAACAGCCATCACGTCAAACGTAAGATAAGCTTCATCATAAAGCTCACGAATAGTCAAACAGCCATCACATCAAACGTAAGATAAGCTTCATCATAAAGCTCACGAATAGTCAAACAGCCATCACATCAAACGTAAGATAGGCTTCATCATAAAGCTCACGAATAGTCAAACAGCCATCACATCAAACGTAAGATAAGCTTCATCATAAAGCTCACGAATAGTCAAACAGCCATCACATCAAACGTAAGATAAGCTTCATCATAAAGCTCACGAATAGTCAAACAGCCATCACATCAAACGTAAGATAAGCTTCATTATAAAGCTCACGAATAGTCAAACAGCCATCACATCAAACGTAAGATAAGCTTCATTATAAAGCTCACGAATAGTCAAACAGCCATCACATCAAACGTAAGATAAGCTTCATTATAAAGCTCACGAATAGTCAAACAGCCATCACATCAAACGTAAGATAAGCTTCATTGTAAAGCTCACGAATAGTCAAACAGCCATCACATCAAACGTAAGATAGGCTTCATCATAAAGCTCACGAATAGTCAAACAGCCATCACGTCAAATGTAAGATAGGCTTCATCATAAAGCTCACGAATAGTCAAACAGCCATCACGTCAAACGTAAGATAGGCTTCATCATAAAGCTCACGAATAGTCAAACAGCCATCACGTCAAACGTAAGATAAGCTTCATTATAAAGCTCACGAATAGTCAAACAGCCATCACGTCAAACGTAAGATAAGCTTCATTATAAAGCTCACGAATAGTCAAACAGCCATCACATCAAACGTAAGATAGGCTTCATCATAAAGCTCACGAATAGTCAAACAGCCATGACGTCAAACGTAAGATAGGCTTCATCATAAAGCTCACATATAGTCAAACAGCCATCCCATCAAACATAAGATATGCACCATCATAAAGCTCACATATAGTCAAACAGCCATCCCATCAAACATAAGATATGCACCATCATAGAGCTGTCATATAGTCAAACAGCCATCACCTCAAACATAAGATGCACACCATCATAGAGCTCACATATAGTCAAACAGCCGTCACATCAAACGTAAGATATGCACCATCATAACATATAGTCAAACAGAAACTCATTTTCTGCTGAGTGAACAGAGGCAATTTTGAACAAATTCACTTGCCTAAGAAGTGAATAACAACTTCTTTATTGTGTGATTGCAACGTTTCAATACAGATTCTTGTACCATTGTCAAGCAGGAAGGTACAAGAATCTGTATCGAAATGTCACAATCACGCAATAAAGAAGTTGTTATCCATGACAATTTGTCCTAATTGTACACGTCAACTTCTAAAATGCCACTCAAACAAGTAAGGTGAGACCACATGTGCTTTTTTGTGGGGCAGGGCTGATGTCCTAGAACTCTAAGGAGTTAAGCTGCCAAACAATTGTCACCCATCCAATTACTTTGCGAGCTCAACATTGCCCAACAGAGTCAGTGGAACAGTGCTTTATTTGTGGTTTTCTTTTCAGATGTTCTGTGACAAAGGCCATAATGCCATGTCTACTCTCTTCCTTACAACGCCAGAGGGATGCCTCAAGGCCTTGCTGCACGACCCCATAGGTAAGTCCCACTTGTCATGGTGGACGTTGGTGAAATCATCCAGGGCATTGATTGTACGTGTTTTACATGAAGTATAATCCCAAATGGGTGTTTCAGTCTTGCTTTACAATTCGGAATAATATGATCGACTGCGACGCTAGGTCATCGATAATAACAAAGAAGAACTTAAAATCATGTGGTTACATCAATGATGATGATGTTGGTGATGATATTTCTAATACCAGGAGTGTCATATAGCAGTCCCTCCTGGATTCCGCGGTTGCAGAAAAAAATCGCGGAATTTACCTTTCCATGCAGAAAACCGTCTGGTCTGTGGAAAACACATTTTCCTGCAGAATCTGTGCTGAATTTTCCACTTTTCTGCTGCAGAAATTGCTTGTTTAAAAATTTGAGCGAAAACTGACTGATAGCCGAAACGAAACGAGTTAATGTCAGAAGTAGGATCTGTTACACATAAACCGAACTGACATATTTATTGTGACAACATTTTCAAAATAATTACGATTAAAGATACTTTATTAATAAATCAAGTTTTAGGCATGGTTCAAATAAAATTAGATGAATTTGACACTGCAATTACGTTCTTAAAATTGATCACTTTGAAAATAGAAATTATTTCAGATTTCGTCTAAATATAAAATTGTTATTTGCATGAAACCGGAATTTGGTCATCTGCATCAAAGTTACGAATGAGAGGAGGGAAATAACTTTCAGGGAGTGTTTAATTCTCAAACACAGAAAAAGATGGCGACGTTGGTGCATGTCATCAAACTTGCTCAAGATGTGATGTGTACTGCCGACTTAACTTTATATCTGTGCTTGAGAATTAAACTGTGTAGGTCTGTATAATGTTTTTGTTCTTTTTTCTAAATGTTTTAACCGCAGAATGTGTTGCAGAATATTGAAAAATGGCGCGCAGAATTTGCTTAAATTTGCCGTGGAATTCTTAAAAATTTGCCACGGAATCCAGTAGGGGCTGATATTCTAGTACACCAGGGAGTTTGGGATGGCTAGTGGGTTTGCTTGTCAAACTGAATGGTTTGACTTCTAGTGTCCCAAACTGTTGGATATTGCTGAAATTGACATAAAACCATACTCACCCACTTCTATAAATTAAAGATATGTTTGCAGCATAAGAATTCATATATACCTGTGGAGGAATGGATATCAATCATAGTTCTAACTTTTTGTGATAAGGTTCCTCTCAATGACCTCCTCCTTCTTTCAGAGTCATATGGAGTTGTGTCCCTTGTTGTGTTCATCATCGTGTTTTTCCTGCTCGGGGTGTGGACCTATGGCTTGAGTGTATCGAGTGGAGTGTTTATTCCGTCTCTGGCAATTGGTGCCGCCTGGGGCCGATTGGTTGGCCTTGGTGTAATACAGATGTTTCCAGATCAAGTGAGTATAATACTTCCCATACAACTTAGCAAATGAGTTATGAAAATAAAATTACATTTCTCTTACAGTATTGAAAATATCCCTACCTATTAAATGAAGTCTGTTAATATTTTCATGACTAGAAATTTTCACAGATTTAGACAGGGAGTTACTTGTAGCCATATTCATAATGAGATTGAACATAATAAAAGTGATGTTACCTATACAGAAATTCTGATCATTTGATATAATGAATGAAAGATGTCCATTTTAATGATAAAAATGTGGGGAATCATGTAAAAATAACTTGAGTAGGTATTAGTGTTTTATAAAATGCTTTTTAAGGTTTGGGCCACAACTTCAGATCAACTTAATACACAGGTATGTCTGAGGGCCAACTGAGTGAAACTGTGACCATTTTGTCAGCTTCAGCTTAAGTCATAGATGTAGCATGTAGATTTGTGACTGCCATTTAAATCAGCTTCCACAGCAGACATTATTTGGGAGAGATCTGACTATATCTTGCTGGAGGTATCACTGCAGTCTGTAGTATAGGTTTTAGTTCTTATTACTGCTAAACAAATATCAAGGACATACTGTTTTGAGTCATGTCACACTGACCTTTCATCATTAAACAAAGTCTGGACATACAAGAGTTACATCAGACAATTCATTCATCTTACATAAAGATCTAGTAGATCTTGTCATAAGTCATGCTAGACCAACCATTCATCGTTTGACAAAGATCCAGGACATAAAAGAGTCACGTCAGACCAAGCTTTCATCATCTGACAAAGATTTGGGACACCGTATCATAAGTCAGAAGGACATTTCATTGTGAGACAAATATCTATGACCTTCTGTTACAAGTCACATCAGTTCATCCTATCATCTGATCAATATTGGTCTTGTTTACCACATCAAGCAGCTGATGGTATTAGGTTTTCTTTTGTTCAGTGTCAAATTTTATATCGACACCTTTTAAGCTTAGGCTTGAATGGGTGTCACCAGTGCTGTGAAGCTTGAGGAAGGTACATTATGATCAGCAGGGGTTCTTCAGTGCTTCCAAATTCTATCAAAGAGCAAGAGGTCATTTTGACATAATCTGTTTGGTATGTTTTTGGATATTGTTTTATGGTAGTGAGAACTAAGATCTTATTTGAATTACATTGGACACTGGTGCAATGCAACTGCATTATTATGCTTTGCAGATGATTATGACATCATTGTGTTACAATGACATCACAATGAATGAAGCCACTAATCTATCTGCCAACGAAGCTGCTTAGCCATTGTTTTAACTCAAGTTGGTATAAAACTCTTTATGAATGGACAAAACAGAGGTTAGTGACATCATTTGATGGTGATGTCATAGTAACACGATGATATCACAATCAAATAATATCATTGCCATTGACGGTAAGCTGTAGTTTTCACTTAACTTGGTCCCAGATAGCATTCATATTTAGCTCAGCATTGGCAGACGTTGGCCCAACACTAGCAAACGTTGGGCCAGTGTTGGTTCAACTGTGAATGCTATCTGGGTTATTACTCTTTACAACCTGAAAAAAATCTGTAGAAATGATTGTATGATAAAAAATCTTACATTTGTGTATTTAGATATGAAATATATCAATATACTTGGGTGAAATTCTCAGATTATTTTAAAATACTATGTTGCTGTGAGCATGAAACTGCTTGTGCAGTATCAGTGATAATCATGATGTACAGACTGAACTGGCACTGACCATGCTTTGCATAAAATCATGCAACAAGTGTACAAAGTTGACATGGATATTTTAGGTTTTGGTAAACCGCTCAATCGAATTCCACCTATGACTGTCATAAAAACTAAATGTACAGTAATGTCTCAGGATCGCAAGATGATGAATGAAAGATCTGACATGAACATAAATGTGTATAACTGAAAAGGGGTCTGGTGTAAGGAGTTTTGGGAGGGCAGATTAAGAATCAAGGTTTTGTTTTAGGAAAGTCTTTCAATCTGTGCTTCAGAACATGCACTAGTTTTCACAGAAAGGTAGCATCTAAGTTCCATTTTTCTCCAGCATTGTCAGTTCTTTCTGTCTGAGGAGTGATCATTTTCCTGAAGTTGGGGGGGGGGGGGGGGGAGTATTTGTTTTCATGTCTCTTGAACAATAAATTCAGTGCCAATACCTGCCCACCTAAGAATAGCAAACAATTTTAATTCATTAATACCACAGTTTGTCAACCACGTTCAAAATATAATTTTCTGCAAGAGATGGCATCTGAGAAGACTGTTTGTTATGTCAACAATATGTTGTTCCCTTGCTTGTTAGAAATATTGTTTACTGTAACAAGTTTCTAACCTAACGTCATGAACAGACCTAAACTTCTGTGCATATTTGTCATATACTATTTGCCTGCCAACTGCTGCTGGTTTGTTTGTATATTAAACCTGGTGTTTTTATTTATTACTGACCTGTCAGACTATACTAGCCAATGCCACAGATATGGCAATAAAGAAAGGTATGCACAAAAATGAGGTGAGTATTGTATGTGAACTTTGATTGGCAAAGTTTGAGATGTTTTTTGCCTGTTCACAATCTTAATGGTGACAATTCCTTTTTTCGGTTGTGGTAGTATGTGTGCCTTGACTAGTACTCTATTTTGTAGTTTATGATTTATTCTTTAATAATAGTTCCATTAATCTATACTATCACCTTGTGTTTCTGTGCCAGCCCAGATAATGACTAATTTCAATGGGAGAGTCGCAGTAGATACAGATATGTCAGAATGGTTAACTTTCACTGAAAGAACATCCTATAAAATGAATAACTATTTGCATGTATTTATTGTCTATAAACTGACACGTGAAGATCTGAGTTAGAAGTTAAAATTGATCTTCAGTAACCCATGCTTCTTGTAAGAGGCAATTAAAATGGTCACATATCATCGGTTCCCAATTGCATAGTTCGATGCCCATGCTGTTTATCACTGGATTGTCTTGTCTAGACCATTTACAGACCATTTACAAATTTCCAGAATGTTCAGTGAACCGTCTTAAAATAAATTACACAGTCTTCTGTCCAGTGAATAGAGTACTTATTAAAATGAAATATGTGTCACCATGTTTTGAGTTTAATTCACTGTTTGTCTTGTTAGTTATTTTCATAGATTTCCTCCCAGCAACTGATTGATAATGAACACAATTATTCACAGAATTCGTTTCAGTAGTTCTTTATGCATGTCTTGAGTTAGCTGCCACTTTTAAAGAAAAAATTGCCAAAGGGACAAACATTTACCTTTGAAATGTTTGCAGTGGAATGCATAAACCTGAGATTTATCATTCTGTCCAGTCTTCATTGTTACTGCCACCTTATATGATATTCTTGGCACATTCCTTGAGATGATGGTGCCTGGAATAATGGTCTCAACATAAATCCTAGACCTTGTTTCTCATATCAAACTTAAGTTTTCGCTCCAATTTCAAACTTAGTGTTCTGATCATTTGAAACATCTGAACTTCTAACTCAACTGCATTTCGAAAATTCAAATGCCAAAACAGCTAAAAAAACCTGTCTACTGTACTTAAATGTTCTGATGATTGAAAATATTTGAAAATTGATCGAAAGGAGGATTAAAAATAATTATCAATTGTAAAGAAAACATTTTTTCGATTAATTGATAATTTGTTGATTTAGAATAACACATGTGAAAGAAACTGACCTTTAAATTTGATGAATATTCATAAACAAATATGTGCTCAACAGCATTCATCCTCGATATCTCCAGGGTATACGTTCCGACAAGTCTCTACTATACCCTGGACGCATCTATGGGTCGGCCCGATAATTTTATTACCTCCCTTTGCTGGCTCCGCATTCTTACAATAGCCAATCAGCTAGGCCGTCATTATATAACCGAGCTTGCCAGTGTCAAGAAAGGTAGCAGGCGCGAAAGTTTGCTCGCAGTGCGACTCAGATTTGGGGGAATTCATACAGAAATATTTTTAGGTCCGAAACTTTTAAAAAATGCTTGTGTATGTGCAAAAAACTCCTACCTCTTTCAGAGAACCTCTGCATGGTTTGCTTTGCCAACTTTAATCGGTTAGATAATTTGAAAAGCGAAAGCAAGTTGTGATTGGTTCGCTCAACTTCCCAGCGTAGACACCTGATTGAATAAAGAGCCAGCCAAAGGAGGTAATAAATTTATTGGGCTGAGCCGTAGATGCCTCCAGGGTATAGTGGAGACTTATCGGAACGTATACCCTGGCGATATCGAGGATGAACAGCATTATGCTCATTATAAAATTTTAACCACTTTTATTGTTTAATAGTTGCAATTCCAGTGTCTCTCTTGCTTGTGTGCATTTCAGTGCATGACAGCATTATTTACTATTTATTGAGTACTAGTAAATATGTGAAGTTAAGTAAAAACTCAGACTTGAGCTTGTTTCGAGAAATCAGGGCCTTGGATCATAATTTAAGTGACCCCCATGTTATTCTCTAACAGACCATTTTGAAATGAGAGACTGCTTACTGAGTTCAGGTGTCATTGCCCTAATTAATACATGGTATGCATAATCACAGTATCACATATTGCCTTTGAGGTCTCTATAGAGCTGGGCTTCATTTGGAATCATACCAATTCTGTTCTACAAAAGAATCTGTGTGCTACAAGTATGTTCTCTTCACCATCAGCAGTGAAATGGCATACTGGATAGAGGTTTACCTGATGAGATGTTTAATACATCTCATAGAAGCAATGTGTGGATCCACTTTATGGTGTTCCCCTGACATAATATAGTGTAAATGTAGTAGCATACTAGTAATTTCATGTGGTTTTTTTAAACCTTATAACAGACTTAATTAGGAGGGCAGTGGGGCTGCCTAGTCTTTGAAGTTTTCACCCATCATTCCGAAGGTTTGGGTTCGATTCTCCACATGGGTACAATGTGTGAAGCCCATTTCTGGTGTGCCCACATCATGGTATTGCTGGAATATTACTAAAAGTGACGTAAAACCCAACTCACTCACTCACTTCATTAGGTTGTAGTAGTTCATTGAACTCTTGTGGAGTCTCTTCCTTTTGCCATCAGTCTTAATGCATGCATGTCTAAGTTTCGTCATGTAATGCGTTGAGTTGATGTAAAAATCCAAAGAATGAAAACCTTGACCATTGTTTGACTTTGGAGCAATGGTAGTGCTAAGAACCATAGAACTATTGAATATGTTGCTCATGAAATGTTGCCAATGTAATTTGAGCTCTGATTGGCCAGAAAACACCTATTCCCTCTTCCACTGGAACCAGACTGTGATTTGATTGGTTGGTAACATGAAGAATAACAGGTGGCAAAGAAGGTAGTGTAAGCAAGACCATGTAGGCTGTTGATCCACTGCAAGGGAACACGGAAACAATGAGTCTGTGGTACTTTGGTTTAAATAATAAAATAATGAATGTTTTACATAAAGTTTTAAAAACTTGTAGAAGTGAGTTGAAAATTGTTTCGAAATTTTCCTGTTCCTGTCTATTTTCCTGTTGAAACCCTCGACCTTAGCTCATTAGTATCTCCTTACTGTTATGTTTGAATTCGAATGTTATGATTACACTTAAATTAGTTGGCACTTTTGAGTGAGCCCAAGTGTTAATGGTAAATTTTCTTTGTGTGAGTTTATAACTGAATATTTAGAATGTTATTGTTTCAAACAATTTAATCAGTGTTGTGTGTAGAGCTATTGTACAAATATATTTAATCAACATTTCTAATAATAACATATGTCGGCTTTTAATATAGCGATGTGTTTGGTTTCTACTAAACATGTATAGTCTTTCAGTATGTACTGGTTTCAAATATATTGTCTTGCAGTGATAAAATAGGGAATGCAGGTTAAGAATAATTACTGGCTGCTTTGAAGGTGACACATGCTATCTACTTGGAATTTTAGTGTGTTATGACATTATTAATTTCCTGATTTTGCAAGTTTTGTGTCTAGCACATTTAAAGCGTGATTACAGAACACTGCATTGGAATCATGTCACGGAAGCATGTGATTCCATCATTCTCTTTGTAGGATTTGGTTTACTGACAATTATTGGGGTCTTTACCTAAGTACGTAATATTTTTTAAAAATTTGTTGCTACAGTTTAAAAAGTGTAAAGGTGCATGTCGAAAATTAATCTGAAATAGACAGAATTAAAGTGTGTGAACAATCACGTCAGCATTATTTCTCTGGCAGAAGAAATGACAAGATCCTGGAATTTCTCTGACACAGTTTGTTTGTACATGTGTATTACCCTATTAGTTTTGGTTATTTGGCCATGCTGAATATATGAGTAAAGATGTAGAAGTTGCTATGACTGCAGTGAGTCTTTTACCCACTAATTATTGACAAATCAGATTGATTTTTGATATGTCCATTTGGCAAAAATTACTGACGTCAATATTAAGTTTCAGTATCATTCAGTTACTTGTATCATGGAAACGTGTATAAATATCCTTATAGAAATTGAAGTACAATGTAGTTTATATTTTTGTTCCATGTGGAATATGGAAAAAAACCTCAAATTTTCTTCAGTCCAAGATTTTGAATTGATGAGGTTTCATTGTGTAAATATGACCTGTTTTAAATAGAGTTACATGAGGTTTTGTTTTATTTCAGGCCAAAGATGTTGGCAAATACGCTTTAATAGGAGCTGCAGCCCAGTTAGGTGGCATCCTCCGTACAACGATCAGTCTGACAGTTATCATTGTGGAGTGTACTGGAGACATATCATTTGGTCTCTGTATCATGCTTGCCTTGATGATCTCCAAGTGGGTGGGAGATTTCTTTACAACTGTGAGTGTGGCCATAGCTTTCAATTTTTCATCAAAATCACATATTTTTTTGTCAGATGTGCCACCGCTTTGTAGTAGGATCTATCAAACCATCACAGGTCATGTCAGGTGAACTTTATTATCTGAGCCTGTCAGGGTTGAGGATTTGAACTATTTTTATCTTGGAAACAAACTTAATCAGGTAGTTCTGTAAATAATAAAGGCTGCATCCGTATGTTATGGATATTTTATGCTTTTCTGAATTCTTTCTGATCTACACTTAATTGTACCATCATGAGGAATGTATGCTCTGTTGGATTTTCTTTCCAACTTGACATAAAAACAAACTGAAACAGAATCATTTCAGAAAGCAAGTATTATTTTGACTCATGATTTCAGGTATCCATTGTTAAGGTAGGGCAATCAGAAATTGTCTGGCAGTGCTTGACTCATACATCTTCAAGCATAGAGGTGTCGTACAGGACTTAGAGGCATTTGAAAATGAGTCCTACAAGTACAGAGGACATATGAAATAGGAGTTTTTACATGTCAGAGAACACTGATGAAGTTTAAAATGTTATGATAAAGACAGTTTTATTGTGTGTGATTTCTTGTTGAAGAATTTTTGACTGTGTGCTGCTTGACATTGTTTCCTTTTGATGATGAGATCTTTGTTGATGTATCTGCAGGGCCTGTATGACATGAACGTGGAAGTGAGTGGCATCCCCCTCCTTGTGTCCGAGCCCCCTCCTCTCTGTGATCATGTCAAGGCCAGGTGAGTACAGGGGGAAAGGTAGGGGGTACGCTGAAACCCGAGGTTAACTATGGGAATGATGGACTGTATTAATGGAGGTGGTCACTCAGTTACTTTCATGTTTGCTATCATACTGTCATTTTGGGAGCTACAGATTACCCTGTGGTCTAACAGAATCCATGGTATCACAAAGGGTGTTATTGCGAGGGATGACGATGTACAGTTTGGTCGTGCATTGGTTTCAGCCTTTAACAGTGGAAAGTTTTGTTTGTTCATCCAGTTGTGTTCTATGCATCCTTTGTATTTAGACTCAGAAGTTTTCAGCCACATCTTTTATGACCTTTTAAAGCTATAGATATTATAAGTCCATGTGTGTGTGTATGAGTTGTGATTGCCATAATACAGAGGTCAGTGTTACCTGATGTTTCTGTTCATCCCTTTGTCCATATCCCTGATGAAAATAGTGTTCTGACCTGTTTGTTCTCCACAGTGAGGTGATGAGTCATCCCGTGCTATCATTCCAGCCATTAGAGACTGTAGGAAATATTATAGACGTCCTCGCCACAGAGACTTTCTGTGGCTTCCCAATCATCGAACCGGACCCTAAGGTCAGTGCTCCATCCATGGTACATACAGTGTGATAAATTTCATAACAACCACATATTCAATCCATGTCCCTGACTGGAACACATACAAGAATATGATGCCATGATAAGATCACCATCTCCTGATCCAAAAACATTGCCTCATTATAAAGAAGGTCACTTACCAGAACTTGATCTGATCAGATCCCCATCCAGAATCTGATTACACTACAAGAATACAGTTGCCTACCAAGTTTGATTCTAAAGCACTATCCCCCTAATTCTTCAGTTAATCAAAAAGGCACAGTTACCTTCCAGAACATAAATCCAGGTCACCATATCCTACCCGGACATGGTCCCAGAGCACTGGCACTTACCAAAACTTGACTTTATAATAAGAATGGTTGCCTACCAGAAACTAATCCCAGATCAACATCCCCAACCACATTCTGATTTCACTGTAAAGATGCCATTCTCTGCCAAACCCTGATTCCATGACAAAAATACCACCCTCTTTCAGAAGCTAATACCCAGAAGATCATTCAAGTTCAAGAACCTAATTCCAGAATGACATTCCCTATCAGAGCATGATCCCATGATAGGAACAGCTCCAGACCAGAACCTGATCCTTGTCTCACACCACCATTCAGTAAAGTTTAATGACAACCCACAGGCTCTTTAGGCTTTGGATAATGAGCGTGGGCTTTGAACCAACATATCTCTCCTTGACGTACATGTACTATATCTTTCCTAATTCCTTTCAGGTTATTATCAGTAACATGAACCGATGCATTTAAACTGCCATTCCCATCAGAGTGATCATCTGGTAATTTCTATCTTTCATTTCAGAATCTACGTCACGGAAAATTAAAAGGACTTATTCTACAAAACCAGTTGTTAACATTGTTGAAAAAGAAGGTAAATGAGACCTTGCATAATAATTAATTAATTATCAGGACTCCTGCTGAAACCTGAATCAGCAAAAATGTGATAATCAGTGCTTAAGTTATCTCGACCAATTAAGAAAAATTAAAGAATGCCAACCATTTCCTGTGGCTTGAATCATACGTAATTTTAATGTCAATGCTATGATTATTTTCATCCCAGGAACTGATATAGAAATCATCATTCACTGTAATGACTTCCATAATGACCTTTAAGCTAATCTTGAATACCCAGATGATCAAATTAAGATTAAGATATCCAACTACTGCTACAAGAAATTTCTTTGCATTATATAAAATAGATTTTATTGATGGAACATCCATGTTAGTTGTCATCAATTTTTTTCTCAAGGTATTGAATAAGGTTCTGCATGATAATTATATGTTTGAAAAAAATCAACTAATGTTCGATAAATATGTCTTCATATTTTGGGAGGCATATTTTTTAAATGCGACTTGTCATGCCACAAAGCTCATGTTTGATTCAAGCTGCAATTTGTGAGGACCATTCCTGCTCTCTTCATCGTGATATTGCTGGAATATTGCTAAATCAATGTGAAAATTCATTGACTCATATTCAGTGGTTTGGGTTTTTTTTTTCAGATCTTTGCTCCTGAAGGGATGTTGCCACCATCAAATGTCACAATGGCTGACTTTGATGATCCTTACCCTGTTGAGCTCACAAAAATAGAGGTATGGTTGCTGAAACTTTGCGGCAGTCATTGCTGAAAGGCATAAAGAAAGGAAGGTGTAGAACAAATTGTAATAGACACATTTTCATTTGTAACATCCAGTGAACATGTTATTTAAGGACTGATTTTATTTTCCAGTATTTTCATGCTAAAAATTTCACAAGATGATTATTTTCAGGAAATTGAGGCCAATATTTCTGAAGAAGAGAGGGATTACCTTGTAGATCTCCGGCCTTACATGAATAAAACTCCCTACACAGTTGGGCCGGTGAGTTCACTGGCCATCTGTATATGTCAACAACTAACTAATACTTGGTCTTTGAAAATATTTAATTTTTATGGGTGCTAGACTGCTAGTTGGTGAGTGGATTCCTCTCAAGAATTCATCAAGGGAATGTGAGAGATGTCAGTTTGTAGTAGGTTTGTTGTATTAAGTGTTCTGTTCCAAAAGGCAACCCGAGGCATGTAGAAGTTTCTGAAGATTCTTGTTAATCCCATGAGAAAAATACATGTTGATTATGTAAATTTATATGTATTTTTGTTCCAGAATTTCTCACTGCCCAGAGTGTTTAAAATATTTCGAGGTCTTGGTCTGAGGCATCTACTTGTAGTCAGTGATGACAATGAAGTAAGTTCAGTATGAAAATCTAAATGATGAAATTGCTTTGAATTATTGTTTGACATAACGGAGCACTTACTTAGAGAGATCCATAATGACAGGATAGAGTCATCACCTTACTGTTAAGTTTTCTACTATCATAATTGATTAAATGGGAAAAATAGCATTTTCATTTTAAATAATTTCTAGTTCTTTGGTTGTAAAAATTATAATGGCAGTCTTGATTTTGAAAGTCTTAATTTTGTTTCTTGAATATGATATGAAATGAAATCAAAATGAAATTGAAATACAAACAAAATCATGTTCAAACAATATATTCAGCAGTTTCAACACAGGTTTAAATATACATGTGAGTTTTAGTTTTAATTGCCACATTTTAATATTTGCTGAAGAAAGGTATCTGGTCTCATTCCTGAAGGAGATAGTAGTGTTAGATTTGCCATAAGCCTTTATAATGATCACATTATAGAGATCACTTTGTGGTATGGAACCCAGGTCTTATAACTGAACGTTATCAATATTTGTCCACTAATCAGCATATCTGCTTCTGTTTTCAGCCCCTCGGAATGGTGACAAGAAAAGATCTAGCTAAATATCGAGCAGAGTCTAAGCATGGAATGTTAAAGATTGAAAATCTGAAAATCGAAGACAACTAGATTCAAACAACAACCTTGGAATCTTCTAAATGAATTTTACAAGTCAAACCAGAGTTATCTCCCTTCCTTTCTGAGTTGTCTCCCTTCTCACATGTCTCTTTGAATGAATATGCACAGATGAAGATGACACTTGACCAACAGACCGACTCTTCTTTCATGTTCACTGAATGTAACCTGCTGTTATACGAATGTGACAGTAGATGGAAGACAGCTGTTGGGTAATACAAGTGCAAAGTTTGAAAATGGCAAGGAAGTCATTTCTATTGGATTTTTTTTGTGTGATGCAAATATTTGGATGTTTTACAACAGCTTCACTTTCAAATAGTGCCTAGTCAGTTTTTTATTGAAATACTTGTAGAATGGAATTGGCTATTTGGGGTCAGGTTTTGCTGTATCATATCCTGTGTATGTATTGATTATTAATGTTGGAACAATACAAATGATAATTATTTCTTTCAGTGTAAATTTTAAATATGATTGGATGAATTTATCATTTTGTGGTTGTGACCTTTTGGTTATTTAAAAACCAACTGTATATTCTGTTTTCAGTTTAAATCCTGAATGTACTGGTACCTTCATAACATCTCATAGCATACCATACCACTCAACTTTTGTTAAGAATGAAAATAGCCATCTTTTTTCAAAGAGGTCCTCCTTTGCAAATGTTGAGTGGAATGCAAACATGAATGATCCAGACATTTCATTATCAGAATTTGATCTTCCCGTGAATTTCATAATTTATCATGAATTTCTGTTGTCTTGTTATTTTTATGAATTTTTGATTACCTTTGTATATTTGCAAGTTGTAATATTGGGATATTAGATTCAGATAAACCCTCACCAATGCATGCTCATAATTGCAGCATTTGATGACAATAATTTTTGGGTGTATTTTGTAGTTTTGGTAGGTTTGAGGTCACTCTATAATTGATTATGGTGGAAGTGTAATTAAATCTACTTAAAGCTAAATACGTCTCATTTAAATCCCATGTTCTTTCTAAGACTCCACAACAGGAGCTGTCTGTTGTAGTATGACGGGCTGGGTTATGATGAGAGTCTGAAAGGGTAGAGAAGTGTTGTTTTTAATTTTTTTGTGACTACTGACAATCCACAGTCTGTACAGTCTGGGTAGTTGGTGTACATGATAATAGCACACAAATGTTTTATGTTGTTCACAGAACAGCAAAGAAATGATCGTACAAGCTGTACCTTAGTGGTCATGTGCTGGCTAATCCTTGACCTTCCAGGGGATTTTTCTCCAGTTAAACACCCAGAATTTGACATGATAATTAATTCAGTTTGAAGACACAATACAATAGATAGTCGTCCAATCAAATTGCATCATTTACTGATAAACAAATAACAATGTCACCTATGACTGGAGCATCTTGTAGCTTTAGGATTCCTGTTCCCTGTCTCTTTATTAAATGGGGTAGTTGGATGGCTGATAGGGTGATTGTGTGGTCACAGTGGTCTCTCATCTTGCCTAAGTCCTGGGTTTAAATCCCATTTGGTTACAATGTGTGAAACCCTCATTTCTGACATGGCATTGCAGAAATATAGGCAACAGTAGCAAATAGTGCATGCCACCATTTTGACACATAATAATAGGATGAAGATTTAATTCACTAGATCATTGAAAATGCCTCCACACTCCACATTGACAGCCAGATTTACCCTCACTTTCCGTAATTACCACACCCAAGGATATGGAGGTATTAAAGGTGTCAGAGATTGCGTTTCAGAAAACAGCTGTTGTTTATATTCATCAAGACTAAAAGTATTTTTTACAATGCAGTGATATATTTGGTCTACACTCTTGTATATTTTTTAAACGTATGTAATGTACACAAGAAAGAAATCGCTGACAATTAGACTTTCCATCATGGTTAATGATATTGCATACAGATTAGTCTGGGTGTCAGGAAACAGCAATAACAATGGGATGTTTTAATACAGTAACTCATCAAGTGCTTTTTACAAATCTCTATTATACTGACCATAATAAGTTAGGGATCATGAACATTTTTCTTTTATTTCATGGAATTATATGTTCAGACTTTACAAAATAGAAATGCTGCCTAAATAATCATGTCTTTTGTGTTTTGGGTGTTTGTATTTGTATTCCCAATTCTGACACATCTGCAGATAATTTATTTTTTATTTTTTAATTTGTGGTATTGTAAATATCCATTGATCTTTCTAATGTCTTGACACAATGACCATAGCCACTTGCATTCATTAATTTGAAACATTGTTAGATCCTTGACCAATTGAAAACATTTAACACAAGTTGAAACATTTAGGAAAGAAATATTTAGGGGAGAAAATGCTGCATGTCAACCACATGAATATGTCTTACAATCTTCACACTTAAGTGAAAACACTGACATTTCCATCATCTCAGATGAGATGAGAGGGATGGTCTAAATTGAAATTTTTATTTCACTGTAAGGCACCAGTTCAACTTTCAGTGATTGTAAGAACTAACACAATTTTCATTGTCATTGGTTGATGTTGAAGGGTTTCCGAAAGCCTTGAAATTTGGTCATTTTGTTCCAGAGATGTTTATGTACTACGTTCATTACAAATACACTTGTAATGAACAGAAAAAATGAACTGCCCCTGCACTTGTATCTGTTAAAATGAGTATAAAGAACTATGGCTGTAACTATCAACAACTAAAGTGACTGGTCCCGATGAGTTTGTTATAACCACATTTCAATGTACAGTGCTTGCTCTTTGGGTGAGATGAAATAGTTACCTGAATATTCCTCTCTAAGTTTTATTCCTTTTTCCATTTCTCTTTGTGGTCATTTTATTAATTGACAAGATTTCACTAAAATCAGTTTATTCCTCTCTGCCACATTTTAATGTACTTCTCCTTTTGTTTGGGATGCCTTTTATATACCAACAACATTACAAATGTTTCAAATCCGCTCAAAGCTCAATTAAATTGGTTGCCTGATATTGAGATATGTTCATCATTAGTGTAAAGAAAACTTATGACTCAAGGTCAGTTTTCAACATATGTGCTTTTAATATTTTTTTTTAAATGATGCTTCTCCGTGTACAAGGGATGTAAGTTGAAGTGCACATTGAGTGACCTTGAAGAACCCATTTTCAGTGAAACATATCTAGGTTCTTGTGCCAGTGAGCTTCCAGCTTTTGGATGTGGCATCAGGTCTTAAACACCTCAGAAAGACAAATCAGCAGTACAAAAGTGTACCTTCATTAATACACTGTTTGGGTAGACGTGGTACCTTCAAGCAAGAGATTGTGGAAAAATAGTTACAATGTTATTTTACTGGCTTAGCTAGTGTGTAGTTTGAACTTGCTAATTCCATTCATTTACACGATACAGAAAAGATAAACACTTTTCTGAAGTCTCTGTTCACTCTGTCTCAGAATGTAGGAGCTATGGTGAAGATTAAAAAAATTAGCAGACAAGACTTCCAAAGGATATCCCCAAACTGCCACTGAGAAAGGTGCTTGTTGTTTGTGAGTAAAAGATCATGGTTTTTAAAAATGTTTTAGGCCTGACCAATTTTGTTTCTTTTTGTTTTTTGTCATCAGAAAGTCTATTGGCAGGATGGAAAGGAAAAAGAAAATCACTAGTCAACTAATATTCCCATATTATAAATACTAAGTGTATTTTACTTTCAGCAATGTATGAAGTGCATATGGAACAAGAAACAATTTAAAAAAAATATCATTTCTTGTGGATTTACACATTTTGTAAAAAACATCCGTTCAGATTTTAATTCGTAGGCAAATAAATTATTATTTTTTTCATATTCTTGAAACTCTGCAGCCTGAGGATCCATAAAACAAGAAATATAACTGGTCTGGCCTTATGGAAACTGTAATTAATTTATCTTGTTGAAGAATTGATCATACACTAGTCAAAAGAAATTAAAGTAGGCTGGAAATAAGGATTGCCTTAATTTCTTTGAGTTATGTATGTTATATTCATGTTATATATAAATGTATATGCTCCATATTTCAGATTGGTTTTCCTTGTAATATAGAGACAGTTAGAGGGTGATATTATTCAACAAACTCAAGATTTAAATTTACACAGTTCATGTCCATGCTGTTTTATTTAGAGGTCTGACAGAGAGATGGATAGATGGTGAAATAATTCACAAGACACGATGATTTGAACTTACATAGTTATATATCAATGCTGTTTACTTAGAAGTCAGATCGTGTACAGGACTTGACTAAGTGCCAAAGAGTCTGTTGTTATCAAGTGATCATATTTGAATTCTATTTGAATGTTTGTTGAGCTGTTACTTGTTGAAAATTTGAATGTGATTTTGTTGTCCCTATTTTCATTATGCACAGTTTATGCAGTAAAGTTCACTATGCAAGTCAACATATCATTGTTTGAAATTATCCTGTGTTTATAGAAATACAAATGTGATATTCATTTTATTGATTTCATTGATTGTACATAATCTCATTGAAGTCACCATGCACAGAATTGATACATGTTTAGGGAAACATAGCCACAAGACAGGCCCACGCCATGAATATATAATGGTTTAAGAATACATGTTTTAACTAAACCTCAAAATATGATATAACGTGAAGCAAGAAATTGGTTTATATTAATGTGTCATGAGGTTTACATTTGACAAGACTAACAGGTCAGATTGTCAATTCCATCAGGTTATATTGTCAAACTCCACTTTCTTCAACGAATATATGTTTAGAGGAGCACATATTATGCAAACTTGAGTCTTACATTTGGTTCGGTTTACGGGTCCAAGACTTACAAAAATCTGTAGTTCAGAAGCAGTATAATAACAAGAAGGTTGTTTTTACTGCCGGGAGTAAACATCTTTTTGAAATACTAATGACTTCTGCAAGTCTTTGTCAGGTTTTAGGTTTATGATATTTCTAAACACGTAAAACAGACCAAGACATTTTCATGTTTTGTTTTTCACATACCAATCCAAATCAAACTCACAATGATTAGAAATATTCTGTCATTCTGTCAAATTTTTGATTGTAAAATCTCTAAAGCAGACAAAAGAATCCAGTGTTCGTGTGACAATGGCTGCTCTACACATGGTAAGCAGGCCTTGACTAGAATTGGCCACCTGACCGTGTAACCTTGACCTTTTTCAAGGACAACGTTGATTGGCTGAAGACTGAATAATCTAATAGCTTTGATGAATTTCCTGTCCCAAGTTAATTAATTTTGTTACTTCCATTCTTTGGTAATGAACTTTTAACGTTTTTCATGAAGAGCCAGAATATATAAATATATTGTAGCATTTCTGGGGAACTGGCAATGTGTTTGAACTTGTTGATGCAATGTTTTAAATGATTGCTAGTTGAATATTTTGTCCAAAGAGAACAGTAATTGAATGTTCTAGGCTGATCAAATGTCACTCACTAAATATTATTGATCATTCAAAAACATACCAAACTTGACATGTAAGAGGCTATGTGAGAAGTGAGAGATTTAAAAGTTAAAATGGAGAAGTATTTCAGGTTGAAATTTGATTGATTAAATCACCTTAACATATAAGACCATAAAGTCATTCGTACCACTTTGGTGAGAAAATATAAAGTTCTTGATATTTTATCAGTCGTCATACCAAGATGATTTAGCTTGCTGTAATCACCTCGGTAAAGGTTCTATTTCTAAGATCAAATGTTAATTGACTTTTCAATAACAAATAAGAGTAACATTAGAAAGGTAATGATTCAATTTCAACTGATCATTGCTGCAACATGTCAAGCATGCCCCATTGAAGAAAGGAAATAGACAAGATTAACATTTCAAGATCCTTGATTAAGTTTATAACATAAAATTCACTGTTTCCTTAATAATGCAACAGGTATTTGGTAAAAGTTTACTTGAATATTTGGTCAAGCAGTGTTTTACATGCACCTAATTACATACATTTAGAATGGTGCTCATCAATAAATGAGACCAGACTCATTCAATGCTGAAAGTGAATATTATGTTCCTGATTTTTGTTTAAACCCGTACATTCAGCGAGTGTGCGCACTCACTCTCTCTCTCTCTCTCACACACACACACACACACACTCACACACACACTCACACACACTATGTAAAGATATAATTCAAATTAGATATATGAACTGTGCCTTGGTAAGTGACATATGTTGTAATCAAGCTCAGTAGGTGTTTATGTGAAGAATGGACATGGAAATACTGATTTGAATATTTCATTTTTTCTATGAAAATAAACTATGCTTGAGTCAAATATGGATGGAGTTAAAACTAAGATTGTATTTGCAGCTCAATGAATATGACCACCTATGTGTGACTGTTTGGAGAATTTGGTATATGTTTTGAGTTGTTTGGTGACTAGCTTTGTGTCATGGTAGTCAGGCAACTTGTGTTCTTGCCCACAATCTCAGCATGGCTTTGGAGCTCTGTTGGATGTTATCAGGGTATTATAATAAGCAAATGTGATATTTGGATGTGTGATTGCACATGTTAGCAGTTCTCAGAGGAATTGTTTTGTTTGGGTGTGCTATGAGGAGATTTTGCATCTTGGAGTGGTGCATTTATTGCATCTGAGTGTTTTCCACATGAAAATATTGCTTGAAAATAAATGTTCCTTCTGAAAGCATTCGTAACTTAATGCAGTTGGAAATAATGATTAAGGTTTTAATGCATATGGATGTAATGCATAATGTAATGTAATCTATTGAAGTTGTCAGGTCTGAAAAAAGAATTTTGAAACAATTACCATGATACATTGGTGACGTGGCCCCTGGCTTGACTCTTCACCACATTTCAAACTGCATCGACAGGGAAATCTTGTAGCTATGTACATGAGAACTTTCTCATACTGTGTACACAACCTCAAGAAGCCTTGTTACAGCTGTTTGAAATGTAGGTGGATATGTAATGCTGAATGGATGGAAATACTGAATTGAGAAAGCAATTTGACAACTAAATAAATAGTCAAGTTACATGGATAAGTCCACTTCAAGAACATGGGATGTGTCAGTATTCCTTAATAAAAGGGTTATATTTTCATCTTAATACAAATACCATTCACATCAAATTAGTCTCTCATTTTGGCATTCATTGTGCTCCTAGTCAGCTGTGGCTGTGATGCATCTATGCAGTAGGACAGGGCAGCTGGAAAATGATTTTTAAGCTTTAACAATTTATAAATTAGTTTTGTGGATAGGCCTTTTCTGAATATTGCCAAAGCATTTTTAATGATATTGTTTGTTGTTTAATACACCTTTTAACTAATGTGTACCTATGACATTGGTTGGTATATAACAGATAATCCAGTGGTTGACATCACAAGCACTGATATGCACAAATGGGATATGATGACAGGGATGAACAAGGTAATGATATTGACAACTTGATTGATCTACTGCAAGAAATCATACTGCCTTTGAAAGTGTGATTTATCACTTAATATCCAGTTAAGCGATTTCTCTGACAGGGACAGCTCAGATATGGAATGTTTACTGTTACATTTTTCTAATGGGCACTTGGTATTGTTATCAGTGAGGCACCGTTGTTTTCATTATTATTCAAGGTTGTTGAAGGAGAAATTATTTGTTGATGCCATTAACATAATGGTTTCTCACATCTGAGGACATGTTTTCATGGGGTGTTGACTGTTTCCGTTAGGATGGATAAAAGGTTAATCTATCAAAAATGTATTGCCTTGAAAACACTGGCACTTGATATTACCATTTGTCTTTAATTGAATGAATGTTTGTTCTTTGATATCTTTACTGTTTATATACACAATGACTGAACTGATTTGAAATAAGAAAAACAATTGGTTTGTTTGTTGGTTTGTGTTTCAAATAGTTTCAAACTCGGCATACATTTCTTTATTGTGAGTCATGTTCACTGAGGCCAATATGGAAGTTTAACATGATTACAGAAGAAAGCTTTTTCACTAAAATAGTCCTGGAAGTGGCTTGCGGTGTTCTAATACGAGCTGTTCAACAGGAGGCAGTTTGGCAGAAGTGGCAGAAAAAGTATCTTATGTTGTAGTTGGGTCAGTTGACAGAAGAGGTAGGAGTCATTTGGGGTCATTTGACAGAAGATGAAGGGGTCATTTGGGGTCAGTTGACAGAAGAGGCAGGGGTCATTTGACTGAAGAGAAAGGGGGTCTTTTGAGTCACTTGACAGAAGATGCAGGGCTCATTTGACAAAAGAGACAGAGGCCATTTGGAAGAGGTGACAGAATTAGAGTCTCAGTTGGTAGAGGATCAGTTGGAGGAGGAACTGAGATTGGTTTGCAGCAGGAGGTGGCATGGGTCAGTTTTGATGAAGTGGACGAATTGGTGTCTTCGTTTCAGCTGGAGTCAGTTAGAGGTGGTGGTGTACCTGAATATGAGGACTCCTCTCCATCCTTATCAGAATCGTGCATATTTACATCACATTCTTGTAGATAAAACCACATCATCACATTCCCACTATCAGGACTCGTTAAAGAAATTATTTACATTATATTGGACATGTATGAAAACTACCAAGGTCAACAGGATATGTTTTTGGTGACCTTTAGATGAAAAAACCTAACATTACAGTAACATGGAGGTCATAGAAACCATTCGAGGGCTGTGGTATGTATTGCATACCCTCACTATACCAGACACCCAATTTAAATATAAAACATGCATGTATATAAAATTCAGTAACAACAGTAATGCAACAACATGTAATTGTGTTCTGTTGAAACGGACATTGAATTGATGTGGTTCACTTAGGTCAATAGTCACTTTGCACTAATTTTTCTTAATTAAGTACACAAGGGCAGCTAACTCTAAAACTACACATCAGTTGAATGGCAACAGTTGTGTCCCTTGATCTACATTTTATTTTGCTAGGATTATCATAAAAACATAGAATTGCATCATGGAAAGAATAAGCTTATCAGAAATTAGGTAGTATGTTCTTAAATGCAGCATTGTGTTGATTTTGCTCAAACTTTAACTTTTGTCATTGTTTTATATCTGCTTGTCCTGATTTCAGGGTTTCTGTATTATTGGGGGTCTGGAGTACTGAGGTTGTGTATGGCTTCCCTTGTTAGGTTGTGATGTCTTAGATTTTTAAACACCTTCACTATTCCAGAGTTCATACCAGACACATGATAAATTTTGCAATAATCTGCAACTGTCATATTTTTATACTGATGGCAGAATAAAAATCTCAGAGAAACATTGTGTTGTATGTTTTATTATCCCAACCATGACCATTTACTATTCATGTCCAGACAACCAAATAGTTGAGCCCAGTCCACGGCCACAAAGTGAATCAATTACAGTGACCATTCAGTTATCTCTAGTGAAGTTAGGGTCTCTGAATCCTTCATCATGCAATCTTAACACTAGGGTGATGTATGTTTACCTTGGCTTACGACTGTCATGGGCTTTAGAAAGTGAGCGAGTCGGTTCTTATGCTGCTTTTAGCATTATTCCAGCTACGTCATAGCAGGGGACACAGGAAATGGGCTTCAGATATTTTTACTCATGTTGGGAATCCAATTCCGGTCCTTGTCGTGACGAGCGAACGTTTTACCAATGAGCAACCCACTGCTCCTGGGCTTTGTCAATAGTGAGAAGGATCCTAATCTATCACAGAAGTTCCACCCTCAAATCTGTTGCAGGTCAGTCGTCACTCAGAATAAATGACTGTACTTGTAATGTTTTCTTTTTCACAATTTTCTGAAACACACAACTGTCATCTTATCAGCTGCTGACTTGTATGAATTCCTGAAGCAGAAGCAGACCATGCAGTTTGTTGTGAGATAAGTATATATACGCACAATAATAATGGATATGGTCAGACCAACACTGGTTAAAGGATAGCCAGACAGAAGCTGAATTACCACTTTTGGATATGTCATCTTTGTGAGCATCGGGTCAAGTTTTACGCCACACTCAGCTATGTTTCAGATAAATTGCGGTGGTCTGTACATGATTGAGTCTGGATCAGACAATCCAGTGATCAACACTATGCACATGGGCATCAATCTGCTCAATTGGGAGCCAATAAGGTGTCAGCAAAGATGACCATCCGATCCCAAAAGTTTCTCTTATGACAAGCATAGTCGCCCTTCATGGCAAGCCATGGGATGGTGAAGGCCCGTTCTACCCCGGACTTTCAAAGGTCTATATGTCATCTTAATGTAATTTAATTCCTATTTAGGGGGTAAAATACATTAATTTTGAAAATTAGATGCAAGTTTACCTGAAGGATTACTAACTTGGCACAGTCAAAGAGGTAACAGGTAATCACCAGTTACTGCTTTTGAATGAACTCTAACAACCAACTCCGTCATCAAGAAGTCAGTCAACAGTGTCAAACTGAACACATAAACAATACAAAGCATAAACACATTCCATAATAATGTCATTTATTCGCATCAGCACTTTTACATGAATATAAAGAGCTTGAATGTACAGCTATGTACAGCTACAGAATGTTCAGGTACTTTACAACTAAATGCAATGTTGGTATCTGAAGACAAGTTCCACAATAATTCATCCATAATAAACATCTATACAAACAAGTGTAATATCAAAAAGCAAATTCAAATATCCCTTGAATTCAGTAACAGTTTCTATACAAGTAAATGCAGTTGGTATCTGGTCGAAACTCCAAGTATTAATTATTAACTCTGTACAGGGAAATAGTGCTGGGAGTACCATCACTGCTTTCCATTTATTTACATGTTACATTGTAACTGGTCCACATTCCTGTTGAATCTTTGAACAATCTCATGGTAGTTATGTGCACAGTCGAATGACCTTGTTGGTGACAATAAGGAAGTCTTCATCTTGTAGTTCTTTGAGAGCTTCATCAAACATGTCTCGTGTAATTGGCTGGAAGTAAATAATCAACATGATAAAATAATTCTTTGATGAGCAAAATTTCATTAAGCATTGAGGATCCATGCTACTATTACCAGAACTTCTCTTTGCATTTAACATATTCATTCAGCCCTTGTGTCTAGATATTAAACCAGCTGAGATGAAACAACAATTTCCTGAAGCTCTTCACCTGATAAGTAAATGGTGAAATTTCACAACTCGAAATGTTAACTTTAAATGTTATATTACCAATACTTATCCCATTTCAAGTGATTGCCATGGAAATGCTAAAAATATTTTATTCAGAATTCCAAAACTATCAAAAGGCACCAGACACCACTATACCAATGTATGGGTCAAGTTTGCTGAAGAAATAATGAACAGTTTTCGAGTTCTGCTCCGGAAAAGAAATATGTGCATGGATGGACAGGGTGCAAAACGCGATGCGGGGGATAAAAAAATGGCATTTGGCAGAAAGTTATCCTTTCACTGAATATGCTTCTTTTTCAGACATTGATGAATCTGTGATTACTACACTAAAACTGAACTTCATACTTGCAATGTTTACATATATTCAGGGATTGGGAAAGAGAACAATGACAATGGGCTATTTACAGAATTATTTGTTACTTTCTGAATTTAGAATGGGGCGTTGCCCTTGTGTCAAGTTTTCTTTTCCTAAAGCGTAGTATCAAAATATTTTGAAGCTAAAAGAATGCTTCAAACTCACAATGTCAGACTTGTCCCTGAAGTCTTCGTACAGCTTGCCATGTTTGAGACTGGGAACCTTCCCCTTGGACTGAATCAGTTTCTTCAGCACCTGTGCCACCTCTGCCTTGCGTTTTCGAGCAGCGCCGCTGATGCCTGTGGTGAGGATGGAGACATCGATCTTGCCGGTTGACGGGTCAACGGCAGCCTGCTTCAAGGCTTCCTTGTAGAGTCTGTGAAATAAACAGCACTTGTTACAGTATGTGATGTCTTGGCTGTACCAGAATTCTTGAATTGTATCAAAATCAGCAGGCTCCTATCACTCACAACAAAACAGATTAAAAATGAACTCAGACTGCTTGTTATAATTTGCCATAACCATAGTTCATTATCCAGTTTTCAACCAAAACAAACATGTAACACAAGCCATTTGGTATATCCATAGATTTGTTTTATGTGCTATCATTTCAATCGTAATTTGTTGTATTCACAAAATCACCTGTCAATTTATTTATTCATGGCATCCATAAAGATGTTAAAATGTTATTAATTGTTACCTGAGCAACAACATCTGAGTACGCTTCCATATCACAATTGTGGCATGTTATCTTTCTGAACTAGCATTGTGAAACTGTCGTTAGTCCAGATGAAAGCAAACTGCCACAGTCAAGACATGTTAATGTACACAAGATAACCCCCAAGCCAAGTTTACTCACATAAAAAGATGTCAGATCCTCTTCTTGCAGAATTATTAAAATAATTTGCGACAATGTGATTTTAACTTGAACAACCAACTGAAGTAGATCTTAACCTTTTTACGCAATACCTGCACTTCATGATTCCTCACCTGCGAGCTTCTTCCACATCGGCCACCTCCACGGTCTCAGACAGCCTCATTCTGGCATGAGCCTCAGCCAATCGGATGAGAGACTCCAGCTGTCGGGGGTAGGCGGACACCTGTCCCCTGCTGCTGCCAACCTTCCTCATCTCTACGTAGGCCTGGATGAAGGCCTGGCCGGCATCCTCGTCTATCCGGGGGTTGATGTAGCGCTTGGCGTAACCGATGTAGTCCTTCAGTATGGACATGTCCTGGAGACAGACAATCAAGTTCATTGAGTCTTTTTTAATGCTACTTTTTGTGTTTGGTGTGAGCTTGATGTGAATGAAAAGTTCCGAAACATCAAAGGTGGCACAACCACCTGATAAATTTCCAGTGTGGAAGACATGAAATCGTACTTGTACAGTCAGTTAACAAGTTGCACGAAACTGCTATGGAGACTAAGTTAAATATATTGGGCATCTGTGCTCCCTTCTCCCCATGTTTTTCATACCAGGTGTTCATCCTGAGAATCTTCTGGGCTTTTGAAGTAAAGAGATACAAGATGGTTGGCCAGTCGTCTGTCATACAGCTCATCTTGAGGGTCCAGGATCAAAAAGATCAGATCAAATCTGAAAAGGAAAAGAGCCTCTTTGAGTGACATGTGACAAATGATTTCAGACATCAAAATGGGTGTACTGGAGACACTATTCTGTCCTAGAATCTCCACAGCTACGTGACCAGTCCAGATTTCCGACTTAACCTGCCAGTTCCTCCCTTGTTTGTGATGGATAACCTGTACATCAGGTTTGGTAATAGCTCACCTGTACAGCATTGTAGATGATAGCACATATGTACAGCCATTGTTTGCCATAGCTCACCTCTACTGTACAGCATGGCAGATGATAGTTCAACTGTAAAACAGATTGGAAGAGTTCACCTGTACAGCCACCGTTAGCAATAGCTCACCTCTACTGTACAGCATGGCAGATGATAGGTCAACTGTACAACAGAGATTGTAATAGCTCACCTGTACAGCCATCATTTGTGAAAGCTCACCTTTACTGTACAGCATGACAGATGATAGGTCAACTGTACAACAGAGATTGTAATAGCTCACCTGGACAGCAGGGTATGTGGCAGCAAGATGTTCTCAGTGATGGTGCGGTTCTTGTTCCACTGGGAGTCGACAGGATTGGCTGCGGCCAGAATGGATGTCCTTGCGTTCAGCGAACAGATAATGCCAGCCTTAGCGATGGACAATGTCTGTTGTTCCTGTTGAGAGAAAGTGACACTGCAAAAACATGACCTAATCTAAGTCTAGGTCTAGGTAGGTCAGTTGAAGATGAAATTCAAGTCCACAAGTCGTCAAATATACTGAAAACATAACACGGGCTATTGTCAAAACACTACTATAACAAATACTAGAGAAGCTTGGATCAAACACTGTCCATATTGTCAACACAATTTTTAGTAACTTGCTCAACAGTTGCAAGTTTCAAAATGGACTACGTACCATAACTTCATGAAGAATAGAACGAGTGCTGTCGTTCATCTTGTCAAACTCATCAATACAACACACACCATTGTCACTCAACACGAGGGCACCACTGGAAAAAATAACGTAACAGTTAATCACTATTAGCCCAAATGTCAAAGGATTTATCTGCACCGTCACTATCCATTGCAGGGACAACCAAAGAAACTTAGAATGTTTTTCTCATATTTATTTGTCATTATTTCAAAAAGATTCAAGATGGGGTCATCAAGTACTTATTTTTATGCAACTGCATTAGTAAACAGAGAAAACAAGCGTGTGAACTCACGTTTGAAGAACCAACTGTCTTGTCTCTGGGTCCTTTGTGACGTAAGCCGTGAGACCAACAGCACTTGACCCCTTGCCAGAGGTGTACTGACCTCGAGGTACCAGGTTGTGAACATACTGTAGGAGCTGGGACTTGCTAGTACCAGGGTCGCCACAGAGCAAGATGTTGATCTCAGACCTGAAACACAAACGGAAGTCAAACATAAATTACAAAATAACATCACTTAAGTTCTTTTGAAAATTAAAGTGTTTTTTGTAACAATAAACCCAACCCCTTACCCAAAACACTGCAGAAATATACAACAGTTGAGACTGCAAGAACTGTAGCCATATTTGCAATTGCAAAATGGCCAGTGACGTGTGACAAGTAAACGCATTAACCTCTAGGCCACAAACAACCAAATTTAATTCATTTAAATATTTCAGCACACACATGAAGAATTCCACGGGATGATACTAAAGGCTTAAAGATTTCACTCAGTGCACTGAACATTTCTGTGAAGCATGCATTACCTGAACTTCCCCCTGCCTGAGTTCGTGAAATCCTTCCGACATCCACCGAACAGCTGCAGCAGTATGCCTTTCTTGATGTCTTCATTTTCATAGATACTGGGAGCTGGGGTCAGAAGTCATCATTAGTCGAGGGCGGTTCATATATAAAACAAGGATCCAAATCTGATAATATATTTAAGTGTCTTTCTCAAGAGAACGAAAATAGAATCAACGATTACAGAGTGGGATTCAAACCCATAAAAGTATGAGAATCTGTACTTTCTTAGAAAGTGTAATCCCAAATATAACATAGGTTGTAAGTAAAGGAATCTGTCACAGATTTTATCAAATTTTGATTGGACAATCTTCTGTATCAGTAAGTTATCATTTCGATCTCTTAAATGATGTCATAGACATTCAAGTAAATGTTTATGAAAGTCAGTATCATGGACAAGGGGCAACAACTCCATGTTTATTAGTCAAGGAATTTATGCCTCCCTTTCAGTGACACATTTAATCCTTAAAAACCAATGTGAGCAATGTTTCATAGCAATATTTTAAGTAATTGTCAAAGTGTCATGTCTTTTCCCAAACATGCGTGTGTATTTGAGCAACTATTTCCTTTATGTTTGAAGAAAATTTTCACAGGAATATGGATAATCCATCGAACAGAAACATATGAGCTAAACTGAAATACATGTCCCCTCTACAAACCGATCATGTAAATGTAACATAACCCTTGGTTTACGAATTCGGACCAATACTAGGTGCTTTCCATGTACAAAAAATTTACTGACCATTGAGTGGGCCCTAGAAATATCATAACTTGCAAAGTTTATGTTGTACCTATGGCTCTGGCCAGTCTCTCGTATACATCGGACTTCTTCGACAGCTCCTTGATGAGTTCAATTCTCTCTTCTGGGAATCGGGCTTCATTGCTGGAATATGGAAGGAGATTATGTGAATGAATTCTGACACCTCGTCGCAACAGTATAAATCTGTGAACAAAATTAATGTGATCAGGATATACAATATAAAATAAACCAGACGTACCTACTTTAGGACACCAAGGACCAAGACAACATTTCTTTATATGATCAGTTGTACTCCTTTGATGGGCCATTAAAATATAGGGTTGATGACGAAAAATGACAATTTTTTATGGATGTACAACTTCTTTTATTGAGTTAAAGGCAATGTTTCGACACAGATTCTAATGTCGTTAATCACTTGCTTGACAACAACGCAAGAACTTATGTCGAAACATCACCTCTCATAGTACAAAAGAAGTTTTATATCCATAAAAATTGTCAGCATTCCATTTCAATTGGACGGAGATCATTTTGAATAGAATTGTAACTAATCTCCTCACTCCCTCCTTTGAGTGAGTGAGTTAATGTTTAACGTCACATCGGCAATATCTCAGCCATATCGTGACGAGAACATTTAAATTAAATATATGCATATGGAAAAATCTGTCAACGGAGGACAGTAAAACAACTAGCATATCACAGTTTTAAGTAAAACTAGTATGGAAAGTTAAAACTAATAGCACTATTTAGACAATACATAATAAAAACAGACTATAGATCGCCAACAACTGAAGGTAGATCACCACACTAGGGACCATGGGGACTTACAGTACCTTTGCTACCTGCATGGACCCTAGTTGGATTTACATCATCCCCTCAGCTGCTGGCGATTGTACGAAAGGTTAGCCAAAATTAAAACAACATGAATACTACAATTAAAAACCTGGCAGACTTAAATTTACTGTGAATGTTTGTGGACTTACGTACCCTCTCAGGAGGACAATAATTTTACAATACTTCAACCCCCTTTGAGGGTACAGCCACCAACAATTCAAGTTACTAATTCAAACTACCAATCATTAAGATACATCTATTTACAGAAACATACTATTCAAAATTCACCCAAAAAATCAATTTCTTTTAAAAAACCTATAATAAAATGAGAATTAACGTTGGTAAAAAGATCCTTCATTGTTTTAACTGTAAAATATTTATCCCTTGTGATGGAGAATTCAACACAGTCAAGCAGAATATGCTTGACCGTGACTCTCTCATCACAAGGGATGCAAAATCGAGGATCCTCACCTTTCAACAGGTATGCATGAGTATATCTAGTGTGGCCAATACGACATCGTCGTAGTATGACCTCTTCAAATCTGGATTGACAACCCAAGTGGGTATAACCAATGTAAGGTTTTATCTCATGTAATTTATTTATACCCACTTGGGTGTCCCACTTCTTTTGCATCAGATCACGGATATAAGATCTAATGGTGGCTTTGTAATCACTGTAGGGAATAAGAAGCGGTGTCACAGATTTGTTGAGTGCTGCCTTGGCAGCAAGATCGGCCATTGTGTTCCCTGAAATGCCTACATGGCTGGGTAACCAACAGAAGACGATGTCGTATTGGCCAGTAGCAAGATTATTATACAATTCAATAATGTCAATTAAAAGTGGATGTTTACATGATAAATTTTTAATCGCCTGGAGACAAGAAAGAGAGTCTGAATAGATTATATATTGTTTACGTTTAGGGTGTCTTTGAATATATTTGAGAGCTGTTAATATGGCGTTAGCTTCAGCTGTAAAAATAGAACTACTAACTGGTAATCGAGAAGATATTGTTCTGGATCCAATGACAGTGGCACAAGCCACAGCGCCACCATCCTTGGACCCATCTGTAAATAAGGATTTATAATTGCTATATTTATGTTTTAATTGATTATATTTTTGCTTATATTGTAATTCATTAGTCTCTGATTTTTTAAATGTGGTCAATGTTAGGTCTACTTGAGGCCTGACCAACTGCCAGGGAGGAGAAGAAAGAAGACGGGAGGGAGCTATGTTTTCCAGCTCAATCCCAGCAGCAGAAAGAAAAGGTGTAATTCTATGTCCCAGAGGCGGGACAAGAGAAGACTTTTTGTTGTATAAATCCTCATAAAGGGGATTGAAAACACAGTTATATGCAGGGTTAGAATGATTAGAGTATAATTTAGTAATGTATTGTAAAGCTAACTTTATACGGCGCTGCTCAAGAGAAGGTTCATCAGCCTCAACATAGAGACTGTCAATAGGTGAAGTTCTAAAAGATCCAAGACAAAGTCTCAGACCTTGATGATGGACAGGATCAAGAAGTTTAAGATTGCTTTTGCAGGCTCCCCCGTAAACGATTGAGCCATAATCAAGTTTAGAACGAACTAGTGATCGATAGAGATGGAGAAGGGTAGCTTGATCCCCTCCCCATTTTGAATTTGAAACAACTTTCAACAAGTCAAGTGCTTTCAGGCATTTAGTTTTAAGTGATTTAATATGTGGTAGAAAAGTTAAATGTGAATCAAAGATTAGACCCAAGAACTTGGCTTCCTTCACAACTTTAATGGGCGTCCCATCTAGAGACAGTTCAGGATCTTTATGGGGTTTATATCTACGACAAAAATGTATGCAGTTAGTTTTCGATTTAGAAAATTTGAAGCCGTTTTCAAGACACCATTTATTTATTTTGTTTAAACAAAGCTGCAGTTGCCGTTCAATGGTATGCATATTTTTCCCACGACAAGAAATATTAAAATCATCCACAAATAACGATCCATCAATTGAATCGTTTAAAACTTTTGATAAACTATTTATCTTGATGCTAAAAAGTGTGACAGACAGAATACTGCCTTGTGGAACACCCTGATCCTGATTGTAATGATCAGACAGGGTAGAACCCACTCGAACTTGAAACTGTCTGTTATTTAAAAAGTTGGCAATAAATTGAGGCAAACGACCTCGCAAGCCGAAGTCATGTAAATCTCTTAAAATACCATATTTCCAGGTTGTGTCATATGCCTTCTCAAGATCAAAAAAGATAGACACAGCATGTTGATTATTAATCAGTGCATTTTTAACAAATGATTCCAGTCGCACTAAGTGATCGACAGTACTTCTGTTTTTACGGAAACCACACTGTATATCAGTTATAAGGTAATTTGTTTCCAAGTACCAAACAAGTCGATTATTTATCATGCGTTCCATGGTCTTGCAAACACAGCTAGTTAACGAAATCGGACGATAATTGGATGGATCGGTATGATCACGTCCAGATTTAGGTATGGGTACTACTATGGCGTCACGCCATGATGAAGGAAAGTTACCCGATGTCCAAATATCATCAAAAATATTTAGGAGAGTTTCTAGGCAGGATTCTGGTAAGTGCTTCAGGAGTTGATAATGTATGTTATCAGCTCCTGTAGCAGTATCATGAGCTTGATCAAGAGCAGTATGGAGTTCATGAATAGAAAAAGTTTCATTATAATCTTCCCCATTATCAGAATTGAAATTAATAGTTTTCTTTTCTTGTTGTTTTTGATACTGCTGGAATTTAGGTAAATAATTAGAAGAGGAAGAGTGTTTAGCAAGGGTTTCACCCAGTTTATTTGCGATATCTGATTTATCGGTAAGTACTTGATCTCCATGTTTAAGATGATTGACAGTAGATTTAGTACCTTTACCTTTAATTTTCTGGACCATATTCCATACCTTGGACATGGGTGTCCGATAATTTATTTTAGATACATAATTTTGCCAAGATTGGCGTTTGTTCTGTTTAAAAGTACGCCGTGCTTTAGCATTTAAAATTTTAAATTTATTCAAATTATGCACCATAGGATGGCGACGGAAATAATGTTCTGCTTTTTTCCTTGCCTTCCTAGCTTGTTTGCATTCATCGTTGAACCATGGTTTTCTTATGTGTGGAACTGCAGAGGACTTTGGTATACACTCATCAGCTATGGAGTTCAATTCATCAGAAAAACATTTAATAGCATCAGGAACGTCAGTAAAACGTTCAGGTTTAAGCTTTTCAGCACACAGTGTTTCATATAAAGTCCAGTTAGCCTCTTTAAAATTCCGTCTTGATGATGGAGGAACATCGGATGGAGTTACAGCTTTTAATATAGTAGGAAAATGGTCACTTCCACAGAGGTCATCATGGACTGACCATTCGAATTCATTAAGTAGTTCTGAATTTGTGAGTGACAGGTCAAGAGCAGAATAGGTCCCTGTCCCAGGGTGTAAATACGTATTGGAGCCATCATTATAAATACATAAATCGTTGTCAGAACAGAAGTCCTCCAACAACTTACCTTTAGCGTTTATATTTACACTACCCCAGAGAGGGTTGTGCCCATTTAAATCTCCCATTATAATACAGGGCTTCGGGAGTTGGTCATAGAGAGCATGCAGATCAGTTTTGGCAAACGTCGAAGACGGCGAAATATACAGCGAGCATAGCGTAAACGCTACATGTAAAGTAATTCTCACAGCAACAGCCTGCATATTAGTATTAAGTGATACAGGGCTTTGAATAACGTTTTGTCTGACTAGAACGGATGACCCGCCAGTGGCTCTATCACCCGGAGGTGAAAAAGAATGATATGCATTAAAATGGCGAAGGTCAAATGCATCTGTTTGTTTTAAATATGTCTCTTGGAGACATAACGCTGAAGGTGTGAAATCTTGGACTAATAGCTGTAATTCATGTAAATTAGTCCTCAAACCTCTGCAGTTCCATTGTACAATATTGTTGGAATAAACTATCTTTTGGGGGGATTTTTTGGGGATCTACCCCGCACTCTTTTGGAGGGCGACAAGCTATGTGCCCTAGAATGGACGTTTTCAGAAACGTCCATATCTTCAAGAGACCCATATTTATTAAACAATTGAATTTTATTTTGTGACCCCTTAGGAGCTCTGCCACTTTGTTGCTTTGAAGCATCAGACTTAGGTTTGGGTTTAGTTTTAACAATTTGTTGTCTATCAGCTGTTGAATGAGACTCAGAGCGTGACTGTGAAGATGACTTATGATCAGAGGACTTTGATGTAGTAGGAAGTGATTCCTCAGTCTGGGATGATATAGCAGGGTATAAAACCTGTGGGGAGTCGGAACTGACCCAAGTCAAGGTAGTTTGGCATCCTGTGGATGATTTTGTTATTTTAGAGTTGGATTCAGATGATGATTTTGCTACTGTAGCATAACTTTCTAGAAGGTCAGATCTCTTCACCAGTTTCTTTGCCTCAGAAAAAGAGATATTTTGGGTGAACTTTATTTTGTTAATCGCCATTTGCTCTTTCCATATTGGACACTGTTTTGACGAAGATGAATGGTCGCCAGAGCAGTTAGTGCATTTTTTAAAGTCACTGTCACAATCTTCTGTTGTGTGTGTCTTCTCACCACAGTGAGCACACACAACAGACAATGTGCAGGTAGATACACCGTGTCCATATTTCTGACATTTAAAACACCTGAGCGGGTTGGGGATGTAGGTTTCAACTTGGATATTGCAGTAACCCGCCTTTACTGATTTGGGAGCATTTGGCAATGAAAAAGAAAACAGATAGGTATTTGTTTGGATTGTTTCATTGTTTTTTCGGGTGGAAAAGCGCTTCACATACAGCACACCTTGATCCTTCATTTCGCATGCTATATCAAGCTCGGACATGTCAGCAAACAACCGATCACGATCTGACGATACCTTTACTTGTGTTCAAGGTCTTGTGAGCAGAGACCGTGACCGGAATGCCCACAAAAGATTCAATGTTCATCAGATTGGTTGTCTGCTGTTTCTTGCCACACTCTATTAGTAATGCACCCGAACGCAAGCGTCTAATGTTCTTGACATCCCCAGCAATACCTTGAATGCCCTTAGATACTGCGAAAGGGTTCAACTTCAATGGTGTCTTGTCCGGAGTCTCAATAACGAGGAAACGTGGCCAATACTCAATCGATAGAGACGGTCTATGAGAAGTATCAACGGGATCAATTTCAAGTGGATGTTTGGTTTTTTTGGGGGGTATTTCATAAGCCATGATAGGTGTCATATGATTCATCATCCGAGCTCCCCACCCACCATGGAGTATCACAAGGACAATGCTAAAGCAAGCGGGCCTCCAGCTTGCAGCACCAAGGATACCCGGATGATATACTCCAGCAGAAGAATTAAGAGATTAATAATTCTACCAGATTGGCCCATGAGCCACCGCCTTCTGGCATAGGACTCTAGGCAAATTACAGAACAACATACTTCAAATTCAAAATGTTTTAGATTATATAGTCAAGTCCAAATTTACAACGATTCCAAATGATATATGTGCATTGATAAAAATAATAATGCCCCATGCACAGGGCTTGGCATGACCAGCCGATTGGTCGAACCGGGCCTATTCGACCACCCGTCTAGGCGAAGTCAGGGCCGAAGTGGTGTATTGAGCAACAGGAACACGGTTGCAAGCTCCTATTGCTCTCAACCACCAGGATCCCCTCCTCCGCCGACACAGGGCTGCAACCCACGGCAAACGGGTTGGTGGACCAAATATCCTCCCGGGTCCACTACGGGGATGTCGGCGAGCTCTTGGCGTTACCCAGCACCCACCACGAGGAGGTGGCTCGCCACGGGTGCCCTGATTGAAAAACATGATCAAATGGTATTAGATGGTATTCTTTTATTGAGTTAAAGGCAATGTTTCGACACAGATTCTAATGTCGTTAATCACTTGCTTGACAACAACGCAAGAACTTATGTCGAAACATCACCTCTCATAGTACAAAAGAAGTTTTATATCCATAAAAATTGTCAGCATTCCATTTCAATTGGACGGAGATCATTTTGAATAGAATTGTAACTAATCTCCTCACTCCCTCCTTTGAGAGCCATATCTCTGTTCATTGACAGTAAAGGATGATGTTCCCATTTTGGAAGGATTTTACAAATACTTTCCTGTGTCTCACTTCACACAACCAACTGCCAACGACAGCACTGGATATTTTTCAATACAAATGTTAAACCAAGATTAATGGATTATCTTACCCTTCATCGTCATCCACTTCCCGCAGCCGCTTCTGATCCACCTTCCGGAAGTGGACAACATCGATGTGAGTCTTGTACACAGACTTAACATTCCTCATCTTGGGGTTGACCCTCAGGGGTGTGGCTCTATAGATACCAGTGACGGTCACCCTGTCACCAGGCTGGACGCGGTCCACCAAATCGTTGTGGGCATACATGATTATTGTGTGGGGAGTCTGCCCAGGCGGCATGTCCTCTGTAAACACAAAAACATTCAATTTCAAGACTCGCCATTAAGGAAAAGAGAAACGTTGAACTGAACACTTGGAAACATAATATCATATACTTATACATCAGCGGAAAATATTTGCCACCCCTAACATTAAACATGCCCATCTACATGCCTTCATCACTGGACTGTCTGGTCCAGTCTCATGTATTCACAGGCTGCGGTTGTACAGATGCATTACTGCTGTATGAAATGTTCAACTGCAACCAAACTAGAAGTACTTGAAAAGGTAATCAACCTTTAAGTTTCAAACATACTTTCATACTCTTGGTTTAAATTTAAATTTACCCAGTTGTACTATTCTAAATGTAGTAAAATAGGCTCTAGAGATATTTTCAGCCTAATTTAAACACTGTTAAATACCAATAATATTATAAGATCACGTCAGCCTGTAAATAATTATGGTTTTTTTTCACAACAGAAATCATGAAGCAATCGTTTTCATTTTTTGTTTTACATGAAGAAGAACTACACAATCTTTCACTGCCACCATCTACTCTTAAGAAACATTCACTGCAAGACACTGATACTGCGACCTGTCACAATTTCTGCCTAGGAATCCCTTTTCAGGTTATCAACTGTTAAAAATTTTTACCTGGAGATTCCTGGAGCTTGATCATCTGTTTGTCGCTGAATTGAGAGCGGTTGTGTACCAGGGTAAAGGAGTGGTTGGTGTTACAGTTGGCACAGAGAGTCGGCTCGGAGATACGGCCACGGTCAATCTCCACAGACTTGGTGCTGGAACACACATGACATCGGAAGAACGCTTCCCTCATTTCCGGGATCAGAGACGACAGTCGGATCACCATTCCTCCAATTGTCAGCAACTTGTCAATATCTAAACCAAACAACAATCACATACACACAATACTTAACATACAAACGTAAAGATTTCGGATTTACCAAACCATAAATATTATCAGATAAAAACCTCAACCTACACAAACTAGCCTTTTCGGAACATCTCAGCTCATTTAACACTGCAATCAGCTGCAATCGAGGTAAATATGATTTACATAACAACAAATTATCAATCTGCAATCTGGTCCAAACAATCCTGCTATCTATGACCCATGCCTTTGGAGTACAAGTGCATACAATCATAAAACCGAATTTGTGGCTAGGTGAAATTTCACTATTAGGACAAGCAGAAATTGGGACATTTTCGTTTTGTTCCCATATAACACCAGTCCCCTCATCACAACCATTTCAAACATTACCCAGTACAAACCAAACAGATGTATGTTCTTAATTGTAACCTACCTTCTGGATTAAGTGATCTCATGTTTTTCGTCTTGTCTGAATTAAATGGTCGGACTTGGATTGTATGGTTAAGGACAGCATCTGGGTATTTTTCAAAGAACATTTCGTTGACGGCCATATCAAATGTGGGAATGACTTCCTGGGGGTAGTTGACCAGTTGACGGTATATCTCGGCATCAAACTCCTGCAAGTGCTTGCTGTTGATGTTCAGGAATGGCTCTCCGATTGCATTGATCTGCAATTGATGTGATCAACTGAAAGTTTCAGATCAAACAATCCTGAAAAGACTTTGTTCTGCATTTGTCTCAGTGTGAAATACTGAGCTGTATTACAGGGCCAGTAAATAATCAAATCGGGAGTGTGAGCTAGTTTATTTTTACGCCACTAAAGTAAAATATATTCCAGCAATATCATGGCAGGGGACACCAGAAATGAGCTTCACCCATTGTGTCCATGTGGGGAACTGAACCCAGGTCTTTTACATGAAGAGCAACCACCGTAACTAGAAGGCTACCCCACCATCAAATCAAATATGGACCAGGCAAACCAGAGACTGATATTATGAGCACCAATCCTTGATGCCAGGTTATACCATTTCAGTTAAGGCAACGTTGACATCAGTCACTAGGACAGTGTAAACCATTTCTTTCTAAGATGCAAGAGGGCCACTGTTAATCTAAGATTAACTTTGCTGTTTAATGCTGCACTCAACAATATCACAGATTTACGAGGGAGGCCTGTAAATAATAGTCAACCAGACAGTCCAGTGATTGACATAATGAGAATTGATCCACACAATTGGGATACAATAACGTGCATCAAACTTGACAAGAGAACCTGACCAGTTCTGTGTCATGCAACATGCAATGAATAGTGTTTTCAAAATCCATATCATGTAATGTCTTTACAAGCCCAAATCTATGGTAAGAAATTAGAACTATCAATTCTTAGAATTTTAATTTTCACTGGTTGTTGAGCAGTCGCTATCGTTTGTACCTCGGCCAATCTCTGCAGATAATAAGGTTCGTTAATATCCATCCCTGCAAACTGCTCATCGTCGGCGACGTCATGGTCGATGTATTTAGTGATGAAACGTTTGAACTTGTCCTTGCACTGTTCAATGTCCACATCAGTTCCCCAAATTACCAACTGCGGTCCGCTGTTCGAGTCTGTTCCAAGCTCGCTGGTCACACGTGTGGGCTCCTACAAAACATGGAATGGGTTACTAAATGTGGACAATTGGTTTCAAGGTTTCAGTTTGTTATTCAACACCACAGTAAGCAATATTCTAGCTATATTATGCAGCCTGTATGTTATTGAAACTGGACCAAACAATCCAAGAATTAAAATAAGCATTCATTGATTCATGTCTATGGATATGATGGCACAACCAAACCTGACCGTATTTTGTCACTAACTGCACCCTGCATTGGCTGACTGCTTAGTGACATGCAACCTTGGCAGTAAGTGACTTGAAAAAGAGGAAATTCGGCCTTGAGGCACTTAACAACCAGTCTACCCTAGGGCCCTTCATGAGTTACAAACAAAAACATTAAAACATCCACATAATGTCATGTATATGTCCTGGATCTTCAATAAATGGCATCATGGTCCGGAAACCAAATTACTGTCCACCATTGTGAAGAAAAGATTTCCAATTATGGCTCAAATAATTTCTTGGTGTTCAGTGAAGCATTACTTACAGATGGTTCTGACCCTCCGATGGCCACCTGTTTCATTTTCTTGCTGCTTCGTATGTCTGATCGGTGCCTGACTGGGGTCTGACCAAGCCCGGGTGTGCGGGGCGTGCCAATACCACCACGGGAACTGGGGGTGCCGTAGTTAAGAGGAGAGCTTAAATCTATCTCGCTTGTAGGAACTGAAAATACAACAGAACAGTGTTACATTTGAATAATATAATGATGTCAACAAATAAACTATTCATGTAGGATGAAAAAGCTAGACTGTTGGAAAATCAGGGCACAACAGACACTATCAGACAAGTGAAAGCGTTGAATCACGATCCATATCGTCCCTCGGGAAACTTGTATCAAGAAGATAATTCAAGACACCACCAGACTTTTTATATGGCAGTATATATATCTATAATATATTTGAGGCAATCGTCAGTAGCAACAGACAGCTGAAGCACTCGAAAACAGTAAGTTTTGCAACTGCCATATTGTAATATGATAGGACTAGATATTTGTATAGCGCTGATATCCAGTTAGTTCAACTGCTCAAAGGCACTTTGTTTTTTCCCCTCGATCATTGGATGTCCATTACAACGGCACTATTATTTTCAATCTCAACTTCCTGGGGATCATACAACTCCTGCAGTCTACCACGTGCACTGAGCTAACGTGGTTTTTCCATGCTTACGAGGTACCCATTCACAGCTGGGTGGACTGGGACACATAGTCACAGTACTTTGTCCATGTTTACTGCACGTTTCTGTACCCGAAACTAGGTGTTGGCATGTATCCATGTGGCCACCAACAGATTCGTGGGCTCTTTTAAGTGCACAGGGTTGTATACTGTACACTAGAGGTTGCTACAGCACTGAAGGAGTTTCCACACAAAGTTGACTCCAAGGTTTTTTTACACCCGGTCACAGGTGGGCTCGATGTACTGTGTGTAATTCGGGTTACATGCCCTTGGTTGTCAAACACAAGACAATCTTCATTCTTTCTCATGTTTTGAGGATGTTGCAGGCTGGCTCTACCTATGACCCAGGAATGAACTGATGGATCAACCTTCTTATTTCCACACATTTAACATAACAAGCTATTGACTTACTGCCATTCTTTGGACTTGAGAACAGGCTCTCATCTCCTGCCTGCCCTGAGGGGGGTGAGGATGGCATGGGTGCGAGGTCGCTGCCAGGGGAGGCATCAATTCGGCGCCGACGGGATGGAGGGGATGAACCCTCTCCAGTCTTCTTAGCAGACTTCTTGGCACTGCCTCGTGTGGAAGAGGCTGTATCATAACAAGGATTTATTGTCATATTGATAATATATCATCGTGCCTTTACAAGGATTTATCTTCACAATATGTCATTGTGCCTTTACAAGGTTTTACCTTTATAATATATCGTGCCTTTACAGCGATTTATCTTACAATATATCATTGTGCCTTTTACAAGGATTTATCTTCACAATATATCATTGTGCCTTTTACAACAATTTATCTTCACAATATGTCATTGTGCCTTTTACAAGGATCTATCTTCATAATATATCATTGAGCCTTTACAAGGACTTATCTTCACAATATATCATTGTGCCTTTACAATGATTTATCTTCACAACTTAACGTTGTGCCTTTACCAGGATTTATCTTCATAATTATCATTGTGCCTTTACAACAATTTATCTTCACAATATGTCATTGTGCCTTTTACAAGGATCTATCTTCATAATATATCATTGAGCCTTTACAAGGATTTACCTTCATAATAAATCTAAGTGGCTTAGCAAGTAACCTGAGAGAACAATTTTGTACAAGAATTTAGTTTTTTATTAAAAAAGTCCTCAGATCCAGAGGCATTTCAACACTGCATTGAATTAAATAATGCATGAAATATAACAACAAGCAGAACTTGAACAATATCACTGTTGAAATCATTCATATGAATTGTGAAATGTTCAGTTCAAATCTTGAGATTCAAACTAACATTTCCCACAGATTTTAAGTCAAATACAAGCTACCAAAAAGGAGAGTTAAATCTCTGCAAAGCTACATAAATGATCATCTGCTACAGGATGGTTTCTGAGGGATTCACAGAAGATTAGAGCAGTGAATCTTGATTTCTGAAATTAGCAGATCAACAGGTTTTAGAAAACTGTTGTAACTTACGTGTACTTGCCCCAGATCGTGTACTTCTACGAGATGCTAAAAAGAAAGACACTTTGAATCAATTCTTAGGTGTGAATAAAAGACATAATATTTACGAGTATCAGGAGATAACTCCACAAAGTAGGGCCAGAAAGACTTCCACCCATATCCCAACTTACATTTCATTCTTGTCAAATCATATCAACTGAAAATATATATCCCTCATCTAATAAGGACAAGTCTTAACATGCTTTTTTTATTTGTTTCTTAACATACTGAAAGACACATCCAACATTTTACCATAAAAAATGCCACTTAAAGAAACTTAATCGTTACATTTAAGGGGGATGCCAATGGAAGTCTTACCATACATTTTCTATGGACAACATATACACACTGTGTTCTCAACTGTTTGGTATGCAGAGGTGACATAAAACCTATCTCAAATACAGTGGAACACCTACGCGTTCTCTGTCCTGCATCTTCACTCTCAGTGGGGCTGCCAGGCTCAGAGCTCCGACCTCGCTTGCTACGTCGACGTGGTGTTGTAGGGGATGACATGTTTTTTCTTCACTCTGAAATAATATTTCCATCAGAACCTGCATTATTGTAAAACAGTACTCTGAAAGAATAAAATCACTCCAAAGAATGATACCTCTTGTCATCAATACATGTAATGATGTAGCAAGTACTGCTCGCAATTTGGACAAAACGCATCAAAGTGTTATCGAGGAACAAAAAAAATAGAAATGGTAAGAGTTCCTCCCATTCTCCATCGCAAATAATTGGTGTCTTGCACTTTATCGGATGCACTAGTCCTGAGGATCTTTAAGAGGGGTGGGGTGCCCAAAGGCTAAGGAAAACTGCAATCTAGCCCAAATAATATGTATGAATTGATATTAGAATTATTAACAAAACCTAATGCAAGAACTACTAGAGGACTTGCAAATACAATTAAAAACCCCCACATTAAGTAAAAAAGATATGGTTGAACCACTTAGTGTTATCTGCTAATCTGCGGAAGAAAGAACTTGGGGGAATGAAGAAACTCTTTCCAAAATCAAAACAAAAACAAAACTACCCCAAGTAGTGTCCAACTAGTATTTCTATTACTCTGACATTGGGGAAAGATCCATGTGATAACCGTGTGATAATATGTTCGTGATCATCAATCCCATGGAGTCCCAATGTATGCTTGCAACATTTCAATTTATCACGGTGCATGACTTGCACATGGAGAATTTGTGTTTTTCGAGTTGGTCAAATATATCTAAAATCCTAATTAATCGCGTGAATGATTTAATGATCTAAATTGTTCCTACTTACATCAATAAACGATGAGAGTAATGGTAAAAACAGCTTCAAAATGAATATTTACTATTATCGAAGATGGCTCTTACGTTTAGATTGCCTCCTTGTACAAACATCAATGAGTCACGACGGGGCAGTATGTTTAAAAAAAACACTCTGATTTTTCAGAAAAGACCCTAATCAGTGATATTTTGATACCGATCGGCCTATGAAAACAAAACAATCAATGAGAGCACCAATAAAATTGGATTTACTCCACTCTTTACATCAAAACCTAGCCACGCTCAATGGCTGACACGAAACAAATTCTAGATTTTGAGGAAAATATTTCAGCCCCTACAACAAGTAAGAGCGTTGACATGCACGATCGACGACTTCCACATGCAATATTATCTTCAATTAAGAAAGTGAAGACATGCAATGAAACTGATTAATGATCAAATTCAAGAAATCCTGTTTTCACTCACTCTGCAAATCGTACTGCCTCTCCTCCACGACACACTTTCCCGCGGAATACACACAAAGCTGTCACGTGGTATATTTCGCGGGAAATGGATTCCATGTGAAACACGAGTTGTTATTCTATTCCGAAATGAGAATAACAATTTATGTGACTAAATTTGAGTTGACGGTCGACACGCAATCGCTAAGCATGTTTTTTTTTTATCACCATAATAATTGAAGTACTTATGACACCAATTCTGACAGTTACTAAACACAATTGCCGATATGGCGATTTTCATGCTTTTTAGATATCTGTTTAACAAATTCGAAATTAACAGATAATTGATATGTTGAAATTGAATTTGTGATATCAAGAATTTACGGTAACAAGGCTTCTAGTCAACGATACTTTAACTGTCACGGCTATTATGCAGGATATTTAATGGTGAATTCTTTTGCGCTTGTTTTCAAGACATTTTACGACTCACCACAGACCAAAAATAACTGCCCGTGCCAATAAAAGAGGTTCTTTAGCATAACAAATCAAAGACAACCAAGAGGCCAGTTCATGTGAAAACTGAAAGCGTGATTTACTAATTCTACAAATTCGTAAAACTTTCAAGATTAACACCCACCATATCTGAATGCAATTAAATAAACGTTTGACACCAGTAATTAAACATTACTTTAAAATAAATTACAGATATAGCATATATAAATATCTAGCTTATGTTGTTACTAATTATTTTCTGATATTAAATGTAATTTGTGATGTTATTGCCAAAATCAACAGGGAATAAACAGTGAAACGGCGATTCATTCACAATCCAAATGAAATGAATCTTTTCGTATTTTTCTCCTGAAACAACAAAACCCGAATTAATTCCTGAATCTCGCCCATTTTTTACTCAAAATACACACTCGCTCTCCTCTGAAGATAAGAACAGATCTTCCATGTTATTGCGGTACAAATATGATTCGTGATTCACTTGTAAATTCCCCATTTACTTTTACTGAAAACCCAATTGAAGAAGTGAAGTAGGAAACCGAACATCGCAAATCTTATTTACAAATCGGTATTGTTAACCATTTATTATCATTAGGTGCATTATTTATGGTATATTTATACAACTGCACTAAAACAATGTCGCAAAATCTAAACCGCTTTACGATATGGACTCACTTTCGGCACACGCACATGTGTACATGTGTTTACATCTGAAAGAGTCAGTCACACGTGGAAAACAATGACCCGCCAGACATCGAGAGATTAACATGCGGTGTAAATGCAGATTTCCAAGAGGTCCTTTCTAGATAAGAAGTATATCCACCGGTTTAAACATGGCGTCTTGCTGTAGATTCACATACCGTTGTTTACGGTTTAGAGGGTCGAGTTCATTGTTTAAATTACACAATCAAACTATTCTCTTGGGCAGAACATTTTCTAGTGGTGATGATCATGACACTTCTGAACCAAGGATACCAAGAAGATTTTTGAAGAAGTTGGAAAAACTAAATACCAAAGAAACAAAGTATGAAATATCCTTCTCAGAAAAACGCACACCAAATTCATCCCATGTGATTCACGATGAGAAGCACACTCCAGAGCGAGTGGCCAAACTTGTCCGAGAATCAGTGACTCTGACAAGTGATACACTTCCAGAATTTCCATCTGACATCAAGGGCTATCATTACAAAAAGAGACTACAAAGTAATAAAGCCTACAGACCAGCCACTGATCCATCATTGACATCAATTGTTCTTTTTCAAGGTCAAGGAAGTCAGTTTGTAGGCATGGGGAAGGACTTACTACCATACCCTGGCGTGAAAGAACTATTTGATAAAGCCAGTACCATTCTAGGCTATGATCTTCTGAAGATATGTTTGAAAGGACCCTTTGAGGAGTTAAGAAAAACTGTCTACTGCCAACCAGCGATATTGGTTACGTCTCTGGCAGCGCTGATAAAGTTAAGGGAGCTTCATCCAGAGGTAATATCTACAGGGCACTGAGGTATCATATCAGATTATATTTGAATGTAATGACCATTTATTTTTAATTAGTGGTTCATGGTATTATAGTATTGGTCTTTCATAACTCCAAATGTAGGGCTGTTGGTCTTTGTGAATACATGATGCCACTTAGAAGGTGGTCAGTTGTAGCATATGGTATATAAAGAATTACCCTCTATAAGTAAAGTACAGATTGTAGTATTTTTGTAAGGTTTTGTCCCTACCGGGATTCGAACGCACACTCAGAGCCTGGCACCCATTCTCGACATCTCCGGGTTATACGTTCTGATAACTCCACTATACCCCACATGCATCTACAATTCTATTGCCTCCCTTTGCTGGCTCCGCATTCTCACAGTGGCTAATCAGCTAAGCCTTCGTTACAGCTGAGCTTGCCAGTGTCAACAAAGATGACAGTTGCAACTACAAAGGTTTGTTCGCAGTGTGACTCAGATTTTGAGGATATCATGCAGAAAAACTGACAGGTCCGAAACTTGAAAAAATACATGCACAAACTCCTTCTACCTCTTTCAGAGTACCTCTGCATCATTTATACTGCCAAGTTTAATCGGTTGGATAATTTAAAAAGCAAAAGTGAGTTGTGATTGGTTCGCTCAACTTCCCAGCATAGACAGCTTATTGGGTAAAAAGCCAGCCAAGGGAGGTAATCACTTCGTAGATGCATCCAGGGTATAGTGGAGATTTATCAGAACATATACCTTGAAGGTTATCAAGGATGCCTGACTCCAGGATGAATCTGAACCAAGAAAAGTGAGACAATCCAAACTTTACTGAGAAAGTGTTATCCAAAATATAACCTGTTTTACTCTGACTCTGTACCTATGACCAAGTGGAAAGAACATGCGTCATGAGAATGGAGGATCATGGTTCCATCCCAGCCAAAAATTAAAAAAAAAAAAAATGGTACTTGTAACCCTGGCTAGCTTTCAGGTGTAAGGGGTAGAGCAAGGACTAATTGCCTCCGAGTTAGATTACTGTGTGGCTGTTTGAATGGTTTGCTGTTTTACGCCACACTCAGTAATATTCCAGCTATATGGGGGTGATCTGTAAATAACTGAGACTGTGGTGTGACAAGCATAGGTTACTGAAGACCCAATTCTAACCCAGATTGGGATCACTTGGTCAGGCTCCCTGGTTTGGTTGACACATGTCTTTGGTTCCCAGTTGCGCAGATCAATGCTAATGCTGTTGATCACTGGATTGTCTGGCCCAGACTCGAATATTTACAGACCTCCTCCATATAGATGGAATATTGCTGAGTGCAGCGTAAAACTCAGCTCACACACTCATTCTAACCCAGATCTTCATGGGGGTATAGATTACACTGTCAGTGGGGTATCCAACTGCAGTTTGGTATCTCAGTGGTTTGGCGCTATAAAGCTTTCATTTGTTTGGACCAGTACATGCAGCACACTGCCACCATGTAGATGAAAAATTGTTGTGTGGTGTTTAACAACAAACAAACCACCCTCCTCACAAAATATGCCGCACATGCAAACAGGCATACATACACACACACACGCACGCACCCACGCACACACATGCACACCCATACATGCATGACTTGAGCAATCATCTTGAATGCAATGTTAGTTCCCATTTCAACTTGCCTCACTCATTCATAGGTTTCACTTGTGCGACTTCACTTGAAAGTGGCATAAAACTCCCACTCATTCACTCATTCTCTTGTAACAGGTGGATGACAAATGTGTTGGCACAGCAGGATTCAGTGTTGGGGAGCTGTCGGCTCTAGTCTTTGCTGAGGTGCTTACATTCGAAGATGGTAAATAGCTGTGTATAAGGAAGAGTAACTAGTTAACTGAGTCGGATATAAGTCTCTTAAGCAAATATTTTCTGTAACTGTCATTTGATAATAAGATAATAAGATCTCCATGATAGTCATGGAGATATATTTGATGTTTCTCACTAAGATCATGAATGTGCTGGCGATATGAGGTTTTGTTTTCAGATTCTTTTGTCCCATGAAATTCTTGCTTTACATGCTTCAGTTTCGTTTTGAAAACAGATTTGGTTAAATCAGTAATACATTATTACAATCTTCAACTGTTCTTAAATGGCACATTTTGCAGATTGAATTCTGATATTTTTCTGAAATTCAGCTTCAGACTTGGTGAAATCAAGTGAACATTGAACAACATTTTTTGCCCAAGGCATAAAAATTTAGGAGTCATGTCACACTGCTGTCATAGACATGTTTATGGGAGTCAAATAAACAGGTTTTCGGCATCAGTGCCTAAAAATTGAGGAGTCGTCATGACTCCTTATGTCATGAGAGGGAGTCATGGACTTGTTTTTAGGAGTCAATGACGGAAGTATTCTGCATAATGGCAAGCACTGAAACAAAATCGTAAATAGAGTTATGACAAGCAGAAGGTTTAGCTTAAACATTTAGACTGCAGTCCTGCCCCACAATGAAGCGTATCTGACGTGTGTGGTGTCACCCAATGCAAGTGAGTTTGTCTATAAATTGGCACTGTCCACCCAGTAGTGATTGGGTACCTGGAGGGACAAGAAGGTCATGTTTCACTTAATGTGGGTGAACAGGGGTTATAATATTTGTTACACAATGTTTTGAAAGGGTGAGGCAGAACCGAAGAAAATACAAACTTTACAAGGGTCTTACAGTTCTGTACTCCCCTTCAAATCACTGTGTGATGAATTTATTACCCTTAAGATCTTTTAATTTAGGTTATCATTAAAGAAAAACATTGAACCTTCAGCAGAATGAGACACAAAATGTTTTGATATTGCTTGAACAGTCACAAAGGGGGATAACTCAGGGTGGCTTAGTTTATGATAAAAATGATTGTATTTGAAGTGAAATACAGAAAGGTTATATTTTGGGGATATTTTTATTGACACAATCAAATAAGAAATTACAGCAAAAGCTTTGCTGCTCTGCTTATTTTCATACGTCAGCTCTAAAATTTCGAAGCGATCATCTGTTTATGGTCAAGGTCGTTTAGTGTGTCACTTGACAGATATGACAGGGTGTATGGTTTTGTATGCTTTGGCTATTGACCAATCAGAATTCGACAAATTCATCTTAAGGCTAATAATATCAATTATGTTGTTGAATGTGCTAAGAGCTTACCTATGCAGCATGGAGCTCAGTGCCATTTACATGGCCTTATTGCATGTTGAACCCATAGTCTTAAAATATCACAAAGAGGGAAAGTTTGCTGCTCATTGCTGTTTTTTCAGCTGTAGAACTAGTGAAAGTACGTGCGGAAGCCATGCAGAGAGCATCAGAGGAGACACCAAGTGGTATGATGACAGTGTTCTGTGGCCATGACACGAAGCTGAACTTTGCCCTCCATGCTGCGAAGGAGTACTGCCGAGTGAAGCTTCATATGCCAAATCCCGTCTGCTGCATCGCCAACTATCTATTCCCAGAATGTAAAGTCGTTGCAGGAAATATGGAGGTGAGTATACCTGTATGTAATTTCATTAAATGATTATCTTCATTGTAATTACCCATTATTGATGGTATATAAGTTAGAGAAAACACTTCTCCTCGGTTTTGGTAGACAATGTAAAACCATCGGGATCAGGAAAATCCCTCCCCTTCCAGGTTTACATTGTCTACCAAAACCTCGGAGGCATGTCTTGTCCTATACTTCCAGGCTCGTGGTGAACTGTTGACTTTTCGTATGTCTTATAGATTTCTCTTCAGATTTCTTTTCTTTGATAACACTTACATTTTCATTTTGGGATTCTTGTTTTTCTTCACTTCCAGGCACTTGACTTCTTGGAAAAGAATCACCGAGATTTCCGCATCCGCCGTCTAAAATGGCTCCCTGTGAGTGGAGCCTTTCACACCAGCCTCATGGACTCAGCCAAGGCTCCATTCCGGGACAAGCTCAAGCAGTTGGAGCTTAAGAAACCATGTGTTCCTGTCTACAACAATGTCAATGCCAGCCGATACAAGAATGCTAGGAATGTTGTTGACTTGTTGCCCAAACAAATGTGCAGCCCTGTCAAATGGGAACAGACAATGCATGTGTTGTATTCTCGTGATCAGGGGAAAGCCTTTCCTAAGACCTTCGAAATTGGCCCGGGAGGTCAGTTAGGGGTGCTGCTGAATAAGGTAAATCATAAAGCTGGACTGCATCTTTTTCGAGTGGATGTGTAGGACTAATGATTTTGCAAACTCTGTTACTGGTATATTATGTTAAATGTTTGTTTCTTTGATTCTCATCTCAGCTGTATTGAAGTTATATGACAGCAGTCTATGAATAATCAAGTGTGGCCAGACAATCCAGTGACTGACATTATGAACATTGATCTTAGCAGTTGTGATACAATGATATTCATTTAACAAGTCAGCTGACCGACCTGCTAATATTCTTACATCAAGCATTGGTTGCCAAAGACCAGTTTTAACTTGAATCTGTGCACAGTTTATGGATAAAACTATATTGAAATAAGGTGACATTAAGGAGATATTGATAGTTTTAGTGAGTGAGTGAGTGAGTTTAGTTTACACCAAACTCAGCAATATTCCAGCTATATGGCAGCGGTCTGTAAATAATCAAGTCTGGATCAGATAGTCCAGTGATCAATAGCATAAGCATCGATCTGCACAATTGGGAATTGATGACATGTCAGCATACCTGATAGTTTTAATGTTTTGATGTTTTAAAGAATCTGAGGTGGACCAAATATGATGGTTAATTTTGTTGTTGGTTAGGATAATCCAATGTGTGATCAAATTTAAGTATGTCGTGGATCTGTTCACTGCCCTAAACTATGGTGATGTACCTTTATCACTCTAGAATGAACTATTGAAATCAATATTGTGTTGATATCGTTGATTGGAAGTTTCAGTGATCATGTACACCCACTATATATCTTCACTAATACTGAGACTACTTGTTCTGTATGCGAGAGTAATAATGACCTATGTGTGCATTGTACTTGGGGCTATGAATGAACAGGGCCAATTGGTTCGATGTTTAAGATGTAGCACGTGGTTAATTTTATGCTGCACTTAGCAATGTTCCAGCTACGTGGTGACTATCAGTAAATAATCGAGTCTGGACCAGACAGTCAACAGCATAAGCATCAATCTCCCAAATGGGAACTGATGACGTGTGTCAACCAGGTCAGCAAGCATGATCACCCGATCCCGTTAGTCGCCCCTTACTACAAGCAGAGCCGCCTTTCGCTGCTAGCATGTTGATGTTTGTGTTGTCTTTGTGCATCTTCACCATCATAAATATAAATTTCTGTCACAGAAATGTATTACATTATTATTATTACATTTGTTTTTTTATTTTTATTATTTATATCCAGAATTAAAAAGTAGGTGATATATATTGATATAATGATAAATGATGAAAACGTTATTAGCAGAAGCATTGTCAGACAACTTAATGTTGTTATAATGGGTTTTGATAATTGATGTTTAATGCAGAGCTCAGCTCCAATGCAGCCCGTAATGTACTGTTATCATTGACTGATATCATGAGCATTAAATTGTGCAGTAGGGATAGCATACAATTATCGATTTCTAGTGAGGTTGATCCAATGATTTATCTACCTTGGAAGTGATAAGACAAAAGTACTGACACTGTCATAATCTTCATGGTGTCGTGTCGTCTGCCATTTTGATACAGATAGGACATAAATCTAAACCAACAGTCACAGGGATGAAGTGATGCCTATCGCTTCTTTATCTGGCATGATGCAGACAGCGCAGAGTTCCCAGCTGGAAGAGCCCAAATCTATTTTTAGCCATGGGAGGGGCTTGGATTGTTATAACAACCTCCCAGGACAGTGAGGTTGACATCGGTTAGTGTTAATGCTGTCATGTGACCAACTGGGCCAATCAAAAAGGCAGAAATATACCCGTGATATAATAACACACATAAGTGAAGCGAGGGAAACTGACCACCTCATCCTGATAACATCCTCTTTATATGATGTTGCCTATAAAGTAGTTCTGTGTTGTTTTTCAGTGTTTCAATAGCAGGATTCATACTGAACGACTTTGAACCAGTGGGGTAGTCCAGTGGTTAAAGTGTTCACTCATTGTGCCAAAGATCCAGGTTCAATTCCCAACATGGGTACAAAATGTGAAGCCACTTCCATGTGCCCCTAGCCATGATATTGCAGAATATTGCAAAAGGACATACTCACTACTTTTATGAAACTGTGGAATGTTGCTCATGGTATCAGTCACTAGTTTGTGTGGTCTAGGGCTGAAATCTGCTGGCAGTATATAGTTGTCCCCATGTGTCAAACAATGAAGCTGATTAAGTTCTGAGCCACCTTGAGCAATATTCCAGCAAAATCACCATGGTGGACTCCAGGAATGGGTCTCACACATTATGCCAATGTGGGGACTCAAACTTAGATCTTCAGCAAGATGAGCAAACTCTTGAACCACTTACCCACCCCCTAACCCACGAGACCCATGAAGGTCCCTGGGTGGAATAGGCCTTCAGCAACCCATGCTTGCCATGAAAGGCAACTGTGCTTGTCGCAAGAGGCGACTAACGGGATTGGGTGGTCAGGCTCGCTGACTTGGTTGACACATGTCATCGGTTCCCAATTGCGCAGATCGTTGCTCATACTGTTGATCACTGGATTGTCTGGTCCAGACTCGATTATTTACAGACCACCACAATATAGCTGAAATATTGCCAAGGGTGGCATAAAACTAAACTCACTCACTCACTCCTAACCCACGATCAAAAGGATCAAAAGAAAACAAAAATCTTCAACACCAGTTTACATTTTATTACTTGTTCATTCTCTCGATGGCAGCAATAATGCATTCTGCCTTCAACAGGGACATACAGCTATCATTATGACGGGCTGGATTACAAACGATGAACACAACAAAACCACACTACAGAACACCACACAGGTACACAACAGAACACTATCACAAGACAAAAGAAAACGTGGTTGGTAACTTAACAATCCATGGTGTAGATGGGAGGGAACATCCTCATTCATCAGGGTATTACATCTGTGTTATAATAAACATTTGAGATTATCCCCATAGCTTCTTCAAGGGAGAGGGTAGGGTTTTATGCTGATTTAGCAATATTCCATCCAACAATTAAAACGTGTATCACACATTATATCCATGGGGAATCTAACCGAGGTTTAGACATGTAAATGCTTTAACCTCTCACCTACCCTTCAACTCAAGGGGCAAATTTACTCCTGTATCTTACTAATAAGAAAACTACTTGCTTGTGAGGGTAATTTAGTGGATGGCTAAAAGTAACTCGACTTAAATGACAAAGTCTTGGTAGTTGAAATGGGAGAGTGGTCTTTATTAAAATATAATAGCGATTTATTACCCTGCATAAAAGAGGATGGGTCAGAGGTTGGTGATATGGTTAGCAGTGATCAAGCATTTGTGGTTGCTGCTTGGGGAACTAACAAATAATTTGGGTATTTGTCAAAGCCCACTTCCTTCGTTAGGATGTTAGCGTGATTTTCTGTTAACACCAACAGAGGACATGGAAACTCATTTGAAGCCCCTTTGAACACTCATTTGAACATTATAATCTTATTGCTAAAATGACCGGTTTAATAATACATATTACAGCTAACAGCTCATGTGCATTCCTTGAAAAATCAACTCTGGTATGCATCAGGGTACCCATGTGCAAAGCGATCTTAGCGATAAGTTGACTGTAACTCCCATACCTTGCCATAGACATAAGGTAGTCTTAGTGCTAAGTTGACTGTAACTCCCATACCTTGCCATAGACATAAGGTAGTCTTAGCGTTAAGATTGTTTTGTACAACTGCACCCTGCTCTTCAACTGAACAGAACTTGCTGTGAAGACAGGATTCAGGCACAAGGGGTGGAAGAAACCATTTGATTTCAGTTCAGGATCTGAATCTTTTGAGAAAACTTTGTTCAGCTACGTGCTCTGGCTTAAACATGAAGCAGTGTGGTTGACATTTGATAAACCTCTTGGACATTATAAAAGAAAGAATTGACATTCTCCTTGCTTCAAAAAGCATCCCTGACCTACACAACTCGGATATGATGATATCTGTCAGGTGACCACCAGATCCTGTTAGTTGCCTGTTATGACAAGCATGGGTTCGTGAAGAACAGTTCTATCCTGGAATTGGGGGAACTTCTACACTGACTATTACAGCTAATTGATTTGCCATCAAACTGTAAAACTATTTCCAACTAATGTAACTGGGATAAACCATCAGGTGTTGACCGTGACGTCAGTTGCCACTGTTAAGTGTATTCAGGAGAAATCAGTGGGTAGATGGCAGTGGTTGTCTCCTGGTTGTATACTGAAGGAAACAAATAAGGGAACAAAACACACCACAGTGTTACTTGATACTGTGAAAAAAATAACAGAATATTAGAACTTAGTGTTCCCTTATTTGTTTTCTTCAGTATATGTCAGTTATAAGGGACAAAATAATAACACTTCTCGCTGAACAGTTAAAATGCATCCAATAAATAGTTCTGTTTTTCACTGCTGGTAATTCTACACCATTTTCAAGGAACTGATAATAATCAAAGTCTCATCTCTGTTTCATGTGCGAGATTTACCGATATCTCGAGATCAGTACCACTAGAGTGTACCGGTCCATATAGTCCCTTGATATGTTGTAGGCTGTTATTAAATTGGTCGGAAGAAGTTCCCTGAGTTGGATATTATATTCAAATCGGTTTAGTACAGCTGAGTGATTCTAATGTGAATGAGTGTTAATCTGTTACCATGGTGTTTGCTAATTCTAAACTTGACTAGCTGTTAGTAAGTGGTGATTTTAGTGCAACTGATATGTTTCTTTTATAAAAATTGTAATCAAAATATTTTCTCAGCAGATTAAATCAAGTAACATGGTACTTTTCATCTGAAAATTTGAACACTGTGTGTACATTTCTGAAAAAATATAAATGTAAACATATTCCGATAAAATAACGGCTTAAACCTGTATATAACCTGCTATGAGTGACTTTGGTGGTTTGGGGGTGGGAAAGGGGGAGAGGGGAAGATGCAAGAGCGAGTTGAGTTTTATGCTGGCTATACCCCAGTTTAAGTCATACTCAGTTGTGTCAGTCATACTCAATCATGTCAGTCATGTCAGCTTGTGTCAGAGGTAAACCTGAAGTGATGCAAGTTGTAAACCACGGTCATGAGACCACTTGGGCATGTTCAGTCACACATCATCTTATTAGCCAAATATGATATATCATCAAAAATCATATGTCACTAGCCAAATATGGCATACCATCAGCTAAACATGATATATCAGCCAAACATGGTATATCATCAGCCAAACATGGTATATCATCAGCTAAACATGATATATCAACATGGGGTATTGTGACTCAAACATTATATATCGTCAGCCAAACACCATATCTTAGCCACAGGTTGAAGTCTCATCAGTCTAGCATGACAAACATCATCGGTCAAACATGACATTTTCTGCCAAACATTATATCATTAGCCAAATAGGACATACTTAAGCCAATACAGCCACTAGAGCCATATGGTTACAAAAACAAAACACAACCTACACCACAAGTGCAACTACCCAGTTACATTATAACTTCCGTAACTAGCATTGCATCACAGATGGTTGTATGCATAAATCTAGATGAAGTGTCCTTTTTGAGTTAATGATGGTTAGAACATGTACACACTGGTCAGACTTTCAGATGATTCTACAAGCTACCTGTACTTGGAAGACAAGGAAGTAACACACCTGAGACATCTGTCCTCATGTAGTGGAAGATACGACACCTTTCCTACAAAGCTGGGGCAAATATCAGAGTTTTGATTTTGATTTTGAATGACATGAAGTTTTATGTTCAGTCACATAATGGATTTATGCTTGAGCCACTGATCAAGTCTGATCACTATCAGTAAGTCACTAGTTTTGTATAAATGATACAATTATACATTTCATCAATACTGACAAAAATGATTTTTGAAAAAGAAAACATAGTTCATAGTTATACTGAACAGCAAAAGAAACGCTGGTTTTGAAGAAATGATATCTTGTAAAAGTAAACTTTAATATAGTTCTAAAAAAAACTAAACAAAAAAGTTGCATTTCTTTTGCTGTTCAGTATATGTAAACTACAATATAAAACGTTATATGTTAAGTAACGTGATGTAGCTTTGCCCCTCCTGGCTGGTGTATTTTCACAATCCTCTTCATTCCGCATGCAGCTGGAGAAACGGCTGTGAAACGTGTGTGTAATGTCTGTGTCAGCTCTTGTTTTGGAGATCTCCAGTGGAACATTAAATATGGAACTCAGCTTATGGATTTCACCAATGTGACTTAATAATTGTCCATTTTTCCCACTGCAGATCTCTGAATCCAAACTGGATAAACATGGATCATATCTCTGACTTATCAGACACTTCTCTCATTCATCAAACAACTGAATTTCAAACACTCTAGTCATTTGACATTTTAAAATTAATTTAAAGGAACACAGCCACACATGAATGAACCTGTAATAGGAAACAATGCCAGCACATAAAATAGCCATATTTACATTTGTCGTAACTTCCAAAATTTAATGTATGGAAGTGTAGTTGCACAAGAGACATACCTTGAACATGTCCTACATCACCTTTAGACATTCTTCATCATACAAATAAATAATTCACTGATAATGCACCTGGACAAACATCAAGCGCTAACTGTACATTTCCAAACAAGGCAGCCATCTTGAAAAATCTGATCATGCATGAAGTTAACTGACTTACCTGACTGAAATGAATACATCCATACCGATTGTATCATGGTAGTTACATTATCTCAAACCCTAATGCATAAAATTAATGTCAAATGTAGATAGATCCACAAGATACCCATGGGGCACATGAAAAAAGCAGTGCTGCTTAACTTTTGTCCAAGTGGATAACTTTATTGATACCCAGCAACTCCACACACAACTATTTGTTTAAAGTATCAATCTCATTAAGATCAGATCCGTTACCATTGTGATGGCTATGTTCAGTTTGATTCACATGGACATTCCAAAATGGTGACACCTCTAAAACAGGCTCTAATTAGAAAAGAAATACACTCTTTCAAACAGAACTATAATATCTTTCTTAAATCTCTTAGAACACTGATCAAGTCTTGATGAACTATCCATTTCATCTCTGAAGAGGCAAAGTAAAAAAAAGGGACGCCACCCCAAAAATAAACACAAACTGAAAATTTACTTGTCACAGAAAATTATTCTTCTTACATTCACATGAAAACATATTTTTATAAACTGCATGTGTTTGTAAAATGACCCCCAAAATAACCTTACATGAACATCCCAGATCACTACCTCTGAAGATGAAATGTTGGGTCCCAAAATACCAAACCAAGACAACACAAAAGCAAAACACATAATGCTAAACAAATAGTATGAAACACAACGATCTGAACAATAAATTCATTGATTGACTAGTGGAGTAAATACGTATAACATGGTAATATATATCTTTACACTGTATCACCCATGTTGTTACAAAATACTGACTATCAAAATGGCGATATCAGTTACAAGGGAGATAACTGTGCTGAAATGTGCAGTCTTTGAAATTTATCATCCTTTCAGCCGTTTCAAAAGTTAGTATGTCTTTCCATTCAACTTATGTGAGTTCAATGAGTCAATATTTTCTGAAATCCATAATGATCTTTATCAAACGTTATTCATTTATATAATCTCTTACTGACCCAAACCTGTGGTACTTAGAAACCAGGAGTCCCTGAATCCATCATTTTTCCAACTGCCTAGCTTCCCTCCAGTGCTGAAATCAACCCTTGAACAAGCCTAAATTAACATAAATTTTCTAAAAATACTGACACATCTGGAAATGACCATGTTCACCACCTTATCAGACTGGTATCCAATGAATACACACAGAAAAGATATACCAACTTTTGACATTGTTCTTACAAGGGAACATGAAACAAAGATAGAATTTCTGTCTGAAGTTAAGAATGGTATATTTGTCCAACATGGGTGATACGCATTGATTCTGATATCCAGTATCACGAGACCAGTTGACAAGAGTTGGAATCATTGGCCAGCAGAGATATTTCTTGGAGCGAGGATTTCTTTCATGAATCAGTGGATGCAGTAATGACCACCTATTCGTGAAACTGACAGCAGGACACTCTGTTTGAAACACACAATATTTGACAGGATCTTGTCAACCCTTAACACTGCCTGCTTTGATAACATACTTCTCATAACTTGAATGGCGGGCATATGCATTCACATTTACAGTGTGCACATCTTTTTCAAATTAATGCCAGCATAACTGCACAAAATTACTGAAGTATGTTCTTAGATCTGTTTGAATGGCATTTCAGAAGTTGATGAATAATAAGAAATGTACAGTACTTTATGGATAACTATTTCTTTGATATATTATGATGTGACATTTCAGAATAGATTTTTACACCACTTTCAAGCAGGAATCTACACCGAAATGTCATATCATAATAAACAACGTGGTTGTCTATAGAGTATTGTACATTTCTCAAGTTCTTAGAGCAAGCAATGTTTTATGCCACTTTTAGTAATATTCCAACAATATCAAGACTGGGGCACCAGAAATGGGCTTCACACATTGTACCCATGTGGGAAATTGAACCAGGGTCTTCGGTATGACGAGCAAATGCCTTCACCACAAGACGAACCCACTATCCCTTGAGTTCTTAGAAACAGAAAAATGCAACAACTAATACAGAATTTTCCTGAGACATTGTAAAGTGCTCAGAACTCTGCAGCCAAGATTTATCCCTGCTCTAGTGGTCATCGGTTCAGGTGATGCTGTTTTCCTCACTACAATACATTGTATAACCAACACAATATAATAAATACCTGAATACATACAGTGAGACTTACAACAATCACATGCTACATGTAGTTCAGCACCATATTTGGACTTGATTGATTTAAGCATATATAAGCCTCCAAAATACATGATAGTTCCATATTATTTCATATACAATAGTATATATAGGTCTACCATAACAACAGCTGCTACTGAGTGTACTGGCTACAGTCAGATATGTAACAGATGTGCATAACAGAAACAAGTATGTATTATCATTGTTATGATGTTTGAGATCTATCGATCACTATACTAAAATTAAATATTTGAGTAAATACTGAACTTTCTATTTTAAGAAATTCATTTAATGTTCACAATGCACAAATAATTTAAATAATTTCTACTTGAAAAAATTCACAGCATAAACAGAAAGCAAACTTATTTACATTTTGGGTGTAGTCACGACTACAGAATATAACAAACACACCCAACACAAGCCTTGTAATAACACATCTGAGTGAGAGAGTTCTGTTTTACGCCGGTTTTAGCAATATTCCAGCAATATCACGGCTGGGGACACCAGAAACGGGCTTCACACACAACACATTTGAAAACTGCTCACATGAAGTGCATGTTTAATAACAGCAAACACTGGCAGAGGTTTTTCACAAACAACTTTTTTTCAAAACCCAAATGGACCTCTAAATTAAAGAGGAATTTCACATTACAAGAAGAAGCTTGTATAACGAAAAGCATAATATATCGATATACTTTTCTAGTCATATAAACATTAGCGTCACTTTCACACTCTAAACAAAAAAAGCTATTTGGTCTTTGTAGTGATACACACATAAAGTTCAAATCAAATTTTGCAAAATTGAAAAAAAAATATTAAACACATGCTATAAAACAAGAAACACTAAATATTCTATGTGTATATTTATGTGTAATATTTTGCATACTTTCATTTGAGAAAAATAAATAGAGACATCACTCATGCTGAAGCAGATAGGCTCCCGCATAACTGGTATTTCATTCAATGCAATGCCAATTTTACCATAGCAACTAAACAGTCCTTTATCACTAAATACAAACTAGATGCATGCTTTGCCCTTGAGATGAAGTTCTGCCATTTCAGGGACAAGACAAAACACTACCTCGTGTCTCTGCTAATCGTCAACACTTCATGAGTGTCCTCACTGAGGTCGACTTTCACCTGTGAACATGACCACTATGCACATGTAATTATAGTCAGACACCGAAATGATACACTACTTTCCGATTTCAAATAAAATATCATTTGGCAGACAGTTCACTGTACTAGGGAATCAATCGTGTCCCTTCAGTGTAACTATCAAACGCTTTAACCATGAGGCTATCGACCAACTACATGTCACAGTGAACATATTCATGGTGATGGCAGAATGTACAAACTCATGAAGTATTGTAGATGTTAAGAAACAAGACACACACATCAGAACACAAGCAGGATACGATAAGGCATAGGAATATTCTTTGGTGAGCAAAAACTCTCATGGATCTTGAAGCACAATCTGGTAACTTGTTAAAGCTTCAGATAACAGGGAATAATACCATTTCAATGACAAAAATAGCATTTCTAGAGGAAACATTTTGTTTAGAATTGGCACTAAGAATAAAGCAAAAACAACCTTTGTTCTCTTATATTACCTGCTTCAATGAAAATGTCTGCAGACCAATTCAGTCTTCAACTTTCTTGAAACTAAATACGTGTTTGTATTTCTACATAAAAGGGTGCTCATCTATATTTATTCGAAGTTGGTAAAGTGTTCATTTCAAAACTGTCAGCATAATATTCATATTAGGGTTTGGTCTATATGAGGTAAAATTCTTTTGAATACAATCTAGTACCAGTAATATTTCACATGCTGATTTCCTGATGGAGTGAGAAACATTGTGTTCCTCACAATGAATACAACATCCATAAATTCTCAGCTTTATGGGTATCATTTCTGAATGCCATTCAAAGGCATCATGCTGATTTTGTTTCTAAGATGCTGCTATGGCCTTTATGCAAGACATTTTGAACATGCTTACTACTCCACTTTGTTTTTTCATGCCAATTTGCCAATTTCTTAAAATACACCTCTATATAAAACAAAGAAATAAGTTGACATTTGAACGTATTCTCTCGACTTGGCAATTAAAATGCAAATAAATATGTTCTGATTTTCATAATCAATCATGTTGACAAATCGCTGTCAAATTAGATCTCTTTCCAAAATTTACTACAAACAAAAAATATAAATATATTTGATAAAGTCATAAATTACCATCACAACCAAAAGTTAATTAGAAAGAACATAAATACTGCACGATTTTGTCTGTTCTAGGACAGGATAAGCCAATCCCATTAACATCAAACGTTTTTCTCCAATAAGAGGGAAATAAAACCTGGGTCTCTCCATGACTTTTAAATGCTTTAACCACTAGACAATCGACCATGTCTCCTCTTGCAGAGGGGCATAATATCTGAGCATAAAAGGTCCGATTTTAATAAGATTTGTATCAAAAGGTCTAAGGAGAGAGGTAAGTGCGGATCAAAATGAAATATTATGCACATACAAATGAAGAATGCAGCTATCATTTTCAGAATAATATCTGAACATGGAATCTGTCATGAACACTACAGGCAGGCAGGTAGGTAACGACAGCAGACACATCACACTCGACACTTTCATAAACAAAACATACTTAACAAGCATGCAAATTGTAAAGACAATAACAGCCATGAAAATCTTTAAGTTCTTTTGAAAAATGGTGCTTAATTAAAAGAAATATTATGTAAACATGAAAAATTTGGACCTGTGGATTTGTATAATATGAAAGATCTCTGGGTTGATTGTTTTTTTTTCGATGAAATTAAGCAGCAGTTGCTAAAAACATAAGCCATTGCTAAGGTTTAAGGTAAAACTGAAGACAAACAATAGGCCAGAAATACTTATTTGTATATTCTTCTGCCAAAAAAAACATAAAAGCATTGATGAATAAATGCTAAGAATACAGTCTTGGTTTTGAGAAAATTCTAAAAAAAATCAACCTTTTCCCTTAGAGAAAATATATATGGATCAACATTAGTTCAAATTCATCCCTCACATGAGTTTTTCGTTACAAATAAAAGGAAGTTTGGGAATACATAAACAAAAAGTACAATTAAACTCTAAATAACAAAACCCTGTTATCGGGGAAAAAGTCATTTGTTTCGATTCACCTGTTTCCTCTCACAAATAATATCACCTGGGTAAGAACAAAAATACCATGATATTAAAATATCTTGTAAAATGATTTCAGTAAGATCATTCTGATGGAGGAGGATTTAGATCCTATTACATTCCTGTACACAGTCACAGAAGACATGTTGTGTACTGCAGGGTTGTTCATTTTCTCCTATTGATTTTATGATGAGACACTTATTATGCAATGAGACCCAGTCTGGCAACCTTGGATGACAAGAATGTATGAAGAACAAACACCATTGGCTTTGGACATGTATTCAAATCCAGTTCCTGGAACAAGAAACACAAAATGGTTGTTAGTCAAAATATGAGTGAGTGAGTGAGTGTATTTACTTTTAAGCTACTTTTAGCCATATCACAGGTTCAGAAATGGACTTCACACACTGAATTGAACCTTGGGCTTTGGCTGATAGTGAACACTTTAACCACTTAGGTTTAGGTTTATGCCACATTCAGCAATATTCCACCTTTATGATGGCGGTCTGTAAATAATTGAGTCTGGACCAGACAATCCAGTGATCAACAACATGAGCATCGATCTGCGCAACTGCGAACCGATGACATGTGTCCACCAAGTCAGCGAGCCTGACCACCCAATACTGTTAGTCACCTCTTATGACAAGTCGCCTTTTGTGGCAAGTATGGGTTGCTGAAGGCCTATTCTACCCTGGGACCTTCACGGGTCAAACCCAAAGAAGGTTTACCAAAGAAGTAAAACCTGTTAGCATACATGATTCTTCATTTTGTACAAATAACACAATGAAGACAAAGTTTTAACGTTCACCCTCAACACAACTAGGGCAGCAATGATTTTCCCAGACCTTTATTCCATTTGATTTTTTATACTGGACCCTGGATTTTTTATTTGATTTTCCATACAAACAAAAACATCAGATTTCTTTTAACTCTAAGAGTCATCTGTTTTAGCATGAAATCCAAGTTGGTGATGTCTGCCACCAACAATTCATACTGGGTAGTTAGCCAAGCTTCAACCAATGACCTTTTGCCTTATTTCAATGCTTGAGTTGGGAGTTAAAATAATGTTCTGGCTGTGTGGAAATAACTTAAATCAGTATTCAAATATCCAATGACTATAGTGATAATGGTTATCGAAAATCAAAACTAAGGAGTCAGACTTGACTTTAGATGAATCAAATTATTCATGGTGACCTGTTCTCCATCTTCACCAAAGTCCAGCCACAGCAGTCGGTGTCCATCATCAGCTGACATCCTCAGTCTTTCAAATGGGTAGTTCCACAAGATGGTTGATTGGATTTCATCGCTTCCCTTGTCTTCTATCAATGTGAAGCCGGTGTCAAAGTTTAGGCACAACTTTGCTTTCTTTCCTTGCCATGTCACAGCTGAAATATCAATGAGGTGAGCTGAGGTGAGCTGAGGTGACCTGAGCTGTGGTGAGGAGGCAGGTCAAGATGAGGTTATGTGTGGCAAGGTGAGGTTATATGAGGTAAAACAAGGCTAAGTGAGGCAATTTGGGGTGAGGCAGGGTGAGATGAGTTAACATCGCACTCAAGACTATTTCACTCACATGACGTCATGAGTGTGTAAGTGTGGCTGGTTTTACTAGCCCTGACTTGAGCTAGTCTTATAGTGCTAGCTCACTGAGATACCATGTTGCAGTTAAGTATGAATACCCCACTCAGACACATTATGTAGACTCCCAGACAACCAGTCCTTATTGTACCTATTACTGCTGAACACCAGACAGTGACCAAGAAGTACCATATTTTAACGTTTTTTGACACAGCCAAAGATAAAACCCAGAATGGCTAGCTGAAATACTGTAACATTGCATTCAAGATGATTTTATGGGTATGTATATACTGCCACCTCTCTCTTTCTCAGACTTGAATATCTGATGCATGAGCAAGGAGAATGGGGAGATAACTCCAGCTTTCCTTTGGTGTTCTCTTGCAGCTGGATTCTGTAGAACATGCATCTGTGTACATCACTGTACAGCAATGTCCCACAGCCTCTCTTTCTGTGTTTATGAGTATGTGTGTGCGTGCGTGCATGCACATGCACATGCATCTACGCAAGGCAGTATTCCCAGCATTGCTTGTACTAGTCACATAGCTGGATACATCTTTTTGAGAATGTGGGGATGCACACTTTTGAGAGAGATGGACCGCACACTTCATTTTCACTTATTTGCAATGGTCGGTTAACAAACTTTCAGGATAAAAGGGGGTGCACACCCCTGCAGTCTCCCCCTACTCTGGATTCGCCTATGAGTCAGATAACCGATTCATCTCTGTACAGGGAACTGAGGCACCTTATCCAAAATGGCAACGGTCATCCTCCTTGGAAGATAGACACAACAAGACTAAAAAAGATACATCACAACTTCTTGACTGAACTTATGTGCAAAAAGAGACATCAAATTGGCACTACTCACGACAAGTCACATCCTTGACGAGTACCGCAGCTCCATGGGATCCCTGCACCAGAGCTCGGGACCAGAACGCCAAGTCTCGTTGTGTCTCTACACGGAAGATGTGTGTTTCCACACCATTCCTTGTCCCTGAACGGGTGCCAAACGTCAGGACATCATCCCCCGTGATGAGATTGCTCTGCCTCCCTGAGTGTACCAACCTGCAGGGTGAAAAGAGCTGACACATGTAACAAACCATTATACAAATCTGAAACTGATATCAAACCAGTTACTGAGTTCAGGAAAGACACATGTGGGTAGATGTTTGCGAGGGTGGGTGGGTGAGTGTGTGAGTGAATTAGAATTCAAGGTATTATTCAGCTATATCACGACTGTGGAGTGACTACGACGAAAAAATAATAAAAAGCTGGAGAAATATGTTACTTTGTTAAGTTGTAACCCAGAAAATACAATATTGTCAACTTAACCATGAATCCAGAGCTAACAATTTGAATCTGATCAAAATTTATCTATTTCACAAGAATTTTCCATAATTTGTTTCTCATCAAGAGTGAGTGAGTGAGTTGAGTTTTACGCCACATTCAGCAACAATCCACCTATATGGCGGCGACCAGTAAATAATCGAGTCTGAACCAGACAATCCAGTGATCAACAGCATAAACATCAAATGCGCAATTGGGAACCACTGATATGTGTCAACCAAGTCAGCGAGCCTGACCAACTGATCCCATTAGTCGCCTCTTACGACAAACACAGTCGCCTTTTATGGCAAGCATGGGTTGCTGAAGGCCTATTCTACCCCAGACCTTCATGGGTCATCACAACCAAGACGAGACATGAACAAAAGCCAGCAACTATTACTTCAACATTTCAATTATTCAATTTTTGTTCAGATTTTGTTTGATTCCTGGGTCCCAGTCCACAAAGCATTTGTAGTGCTATGAGATACCATACCAAGATAATAAACAACAGGATTGCGAATGATGTAGGGCTACGAGCACTTTATGGATCAGGCCCCTGGTGCCAAATGTTGCTAATCTGTTACACCATGGCCATGCAGTAAATACAATCTTTATGCCAGGACCCTTATACATTGTTCCTATCTAGTAGAACTACCAGTAGTATATCATGTACCTGGTTGCCAGGAGTGGGTGGCTCTGGAAGGGTGTGGCCCACTCTTCCTTGCTCCAGGGTGCAGTGTCATACAGTAGAAGATCCTTGTCTGTCAGAGCTATGAACACTGGCTTCCAGCTAGGGCTTCCCTGCTCATTTGTTAGCTGCAAACAACAGAACCAGAAGTCACCTAAGTGAGGGAGTTTCAGGACCCAAAGTTGAACTAATTTGGTCATCGTGCAACTGAAATTTCCAACTGCCAACATATTTTTGCAGACATCATTAGCTAAGACTGATTACTCAACATGGTGATTTGTTCTAACTAAATTGAAAATTATCCTCAGTGCTTTTCGTTACACTCCACTACTGAGTCTAACAAAACCTTGTTAGGTCGCGTCAGGTAACCTTTGAGATTGACGAATCAGAACACAGCTAACCAAATCGTGAAAGTGCACATAAATTTTGAAATTTTTATCTCGAAAAGGTTCGTACCCTAATTATTATGAATGCTATTTAGTGTACGCTCGCTTCTGGGTGATGCACACGGCGTACGTACAACCATGACAATGGTGAGTAAAGAGTCGCTGAAAATAGTGTTTTGGGCAATATTCAAGGATGTTATTTGCGGGAATATTACCTGTCAACAGAAACCCCAAAGCGTATATACTGCAGGTCAAATAACTGTGTTATATACAGATTTTTGTTTGTGGAGAGATCTGTGCCAGTGACCTGAATATTTTGAAAGTCCCTCTGATCCCTAAATAACAGCCACTGTCTGATTGGTTAAATGTACTTGACCGGACGTCCTGTGCTTAACTGGACGCTCATTGGTCGTTCAAAGGTTACCTGACACGGCCTTCTACTAGGTTTTGTTAGACTCAGCAGTGGAGCGTAACGAAATACACTGACACTAAGTTTACTTAGACTGTCAGCCCAGAAACTTTAAGGCTAAACTGGAGCCATGATATGGTCCAGTAGATAAAGAAGTGCAGAGATTGCTGCCACCTACTTACATTACAAAACAGGCCGATGATGACAGAATATTGTTTTCAAATTGAAATCTGCCAAGTTATTATTCTGCTCGCAATTTTGAACACTGGAAAGTCACTAAATATTTGGGATTTATCAATGTCATAAAATGATATCCTGATTTTCAATCTGGAGTATGACAATGTGAATGACAGATACCCTTCCAAAAAGTTCTTAAACAGAGTCAGTCACATGACATTTCCCGTCTAGCACATACATCAAGGGACAAAAACATACTTAACTATCAACATCACAGGTTTTTTTTGGCTTTTTGTCATTATATAAAAATATTCAGAGCATGTAGCAGTACAGAAGGAATTGGATACAGACTGGGAAATCAGATCTGCCTTTGCACATACAGCTTTAATGCCTAAAATCATCAGGTTTGACTGAAGAAAATTCTGTTGATGCATTTATCACCTTGTTGGTCGCCACAAAAGACACTGTATTAATATACTTGCAACACCTTTAAAAAAAGAACAGCGTCTCACGCAATGGAACCCTCTGGGGTTGACAGCTATGCAATCTATGACATTGTCAGTGTTTCAAACCTTAAAGTAAGATGTATGTGTATGTAAAATAAGAAGTCAATTGCAGTATCATCACCTGTTCAGAGAGCCATCCCATGTGCATTATCTCCCCTTGGTTTGGTGCTGAAATGGTGATCTGGTTTGCCTCTGCTATGGCTTGCTGGGTCAGCATAGTAACATTCGAATGAATTGCATTAAACCAGTCACTGGCAGTGAGAGGGTCTGAAAATCGGAGAATGCAGGAACTTTTCCCATCTGGTGAATGCAGTTCCAGAACTTTTTGTTCGAGGTCAGATATACTGAGGTTCCGGCAGAGGTAGCACATTTTCAGTGGTATAGTTTTTGTTTCAGACCAGCTGGATGTTTTCACGGTTTCTTTGGGAGGATCTGGGTGCGACCCCCATCCAAGTTCATTCAGAGGAGATGATTTCTTGAAATATGGAGTAACTTCTCTTAAATATTTCACTGAAATAAAATGGATGAAATCATACATGGCACACAGGCTGAAGTTTACAAAAAGACCCTTCATCATATATATAATTTATAGGCTTACTTCTCTGGTGTTTGTTATCAACCTATGAACTATTATGACAAAGTCTGTGCTAAACAGACAGTATTGTGCCATAAGTTCATGCATACTTGAGGTATCGTAAGTTCAACATGGGAAAATTGTGATCTGTTGGATTTTGAGCCCTGAAATGAGGTGATGTGAAATTTGTCACACCAACTGAGGAAGTCATCAGCTATCAATACTATGTGCTTTGCTGTCATCTGATAATAGTCTCTCTACTTCAGCTACAGATATCATGAGGGTCCAGAAAATGTATTGTTGTTGGACAAAAGAGAAATTATCATAGACCTGCACTTGAATGGCGAATCCTGACCAGAGGTAAGTTTTCTGCTGTATCTACCCAAGTGAATGGTGTTACTCATTGCCATAAAAAGATGGGGTGTGTGGAATACATACAAACTGATAGACTGAGGATTATGAGCAGCTTGGAGTCAGCTAAAGTTTAAATCAAAACTTTCTATTGTTTCCAGATGGACTGCTCAGTGTAACTGTTTGCAGTCAGAATTAGAACAATCAACAGAAAAAGATGGGCTTTGTCATGCTAACTGAAACTGACATCACCAATGCTCAAATTCTAGGACAAGACAGTGTTTAGTTTCATGATTAATCTAAGATGGAACTGCAGAAAATGGAACTGACAACTGTACTTATATCGAGTGAGTTTAGTTTTACACCACACAGCAAATATTCCAGCTATATCAGTGTATATGGCACTGGTCAGTCAATAATCGAGCCAGGAGCTGACAATCCAGTGATCTACAGCATGGGCACTTATCTGTGCAAATGGGTTCCAATGACGTGTCAACCAAGTCATCAGGGCTGACCACTCGATCCTGTTAGCCGCTCCTTACGATAAGCATGGGTTACTAAAGATCAATATCCTGACCTGGGGCCCGTTTCACGAAACTCTCGCAAGCCTAAGATCTCGTAAGTTTTCTCGTAGCCATTGTGCCTCCTATGTTGTAACACAGGAGTTACGGATACTACGAGAAAAGTCACGAGATCTTAGGCTTACGACAGTTTCGTGAAACGGGGCCCTGGACCTTGGAGAGGTTGGGCAAGAATGGTATCCAGTGTTATGTTCAACGTTTGAAAGTACAATCCTTTTCTTTTTCAAAATGACATTGCTCCCTTTCAAGAGCCAAGTATGTGCTAGATTTTAACAATAAGTTCATATCATCAATATTCTGTAAGGAGAGATACATGACGTATCAGAATCTTTGACAGTTGGAAGTCAAAAATGTATGTTGGAACATTCCTCACAAGATTTTTGGAGCCTGATACACTTCAAAGGCCACATGACTAAATGTTACTTATTGTTCATTCCCTTCCCACAGAGGTTACTTGTCATATCTTCCTACAAACCTTTATTCTATAACTTCTAATATAGCCCTTTAATGGTACGTGTGTTCAGTGACGTTTCAAAAGTGATCATTTGCAACACCTTGGTAATTCCCATATGCTTGAGAAAACTAGAACCTGTGCCCCAGTACAATGTGCAAATGTTTCATCTTGGCAGAACTCAGCCATGTAATGTTGGATCAATGGCAGCCCCATAGCCCTCTTTGACAACAAACAAGCTGGCCACTAGATGTGTTGTGTGTCACATCTACATATGTCCATGTGACTTCCATGCTGGGAGATATATGGGATTGAATCAATGTTGATAAAATAATAATGGATCTTTTGAGAATGCATCACCACATGTATTTCATTCAAAGCAAAGATGTTTTGTTTTACCCCTTGTTAGGTGACTGGAGTATGACATGAAAATTTCAGATTTGCAATTTTCAATTAGAAGTGTGTGATATGACCCTGAAAACCCTGACCATGCTCAGATGTAAGAAAAGTATTGGAAAAAAATGGTCTAGAGTGATTTATTGACCTGCCCGAAAAACATCAAGATTCCTGACACCCCATGCACGTGTAGGAGGCCAAGAGAATGGGAGATGCCACAATAAGTCAGTGGCGGACGACCTTGCTTTTTATTGAGCTCAAGAGTGGTAATACAGCTGATGGACAAGCAGCTGACAGGTGCAGATGTTACAGGGGGAATCTTTTCATTCAAAAACAACAAGCATTCATACAATAAGAACTGTTTACATTATTTTTTTAGTGGAGTACTGCGAGAATAGGAAGCACCAGTATTCTTTAAAGTGCTATTTACCCAATAAGGACAAGAAACTCTGTGTAAAAGTACTCAACTCTTTAAACTAGTGGGAGTATACATAATGCTAATTACTCCTCAAAAAGTGCAATTACTCATACATAAACAGACATGGGAGTAAATACCCAATTGCTTGATAAATTATCTGGAGCTCTGGAACCGTGAAATATGGTTGTATTAGACGTTCACAGAAAGATATGACAAGTATCCTCCGGGGGAAGAGAATGCTTATGGTTAGACAGGTCAGGTTCATATTTTTACTCTGCAGGAAAAAAATGTAATAAATTACACATCTGGGTTCCTGACATCACCTAGATGCCCATTAAACACATGGTAAAGAACTGTATGTAGAGCACACCCAAAGGTCTTTTCAACAATCATTTTGGTTAAAAGTTACTGTGAAACGTGGCTGTGCACAGTTTTATATTCTTATCTGACATTCACTTGCCGCTAGTACATACATAACTCTGGAAACACGAAAGGACGAGAAATAGCTAAAGATTTCGCAGCTCGACTAAAGGACAAATGTTGATATTTCGTCGACACTTAAAGGGCAGATAATCCTCCTAAGACTTAACCTTGTAAACATCACTGCACGAATTACGAACCCCGGCAAACATCGTACATCAAACACGAAAAATGCCACACTATCGCGCAGTATCGGCGAAGTTAGACGCTGAAGCTACAAAAATAAAATGTATCCAAACCTTCCATTTCTACTATTTTGCCGGCTCGTTTCAAAGCCCTGACAGCTTCGTCATGGGTTGCCTCCTTCAAGTCTTCCCCGTTCACAGACAGAATGGCGTCCCCAACATAGAGTTTCTCCGTTTTGTCGGCTGCCATTCCTTTGAAAATCTTGCTAATTAGAATTGGCATTTTGTTCTCTTTTCCGCCCTTGATGCTGATTCCTAATCCATTCGTTTCTTCTTTAATGACTTTCACAAATCGCTTCTGACCGGCGATAGACTCGGGCATTTCGGGGCTGCCATTTGCAAGACCCTGGCGGCTGTCGGGCGCACCATTGATTGCACCCGCTTGTTCGGGATTTTCTGTAAGTGTTAGGGTTAATGACTCTTCATTTAGAGTCACATCCACCCCACACCACTGTTGTCTTATGTAGACTTCGAAAGTTCCCGATCTGGCTATTCCAGCCGCCATCTTGACCTCCCTGTCTACACAGATCACGTGACCGGGGAGCAATCAGTGCTTGAAGTTACGTTAGCAGGTGCGTGGCTCAAGAGTAACGGTGCTTTTCCGTAATTGCATTTGGCAATATATTACCACAACATCTGCGAGCAATGTAAACATTCCGCACTCTCTCACTCCCCACGTCTGCTATTGTGAGCTGTACTGTTATGTACTGATCTTTACGTAATACTCTCCCTGCACGTATACATGTACCACAATAATTTAATCACACTCACAAAAAAAACAGAATATTATCAACGTAAAGGTAATAATGATGCTAATAATTGTTTAGGCATATAGGTATTTGAGATAGGCATATAGGTACTTGAGATATAATTAATCCCCAGTTATAATTATTAAGATTATATGCATCTTGGTTATGGTTAACAATCATATCTATGTGTAGATATCAAGTTAAGCTGGAAGCTTTGCATGGCAATTATGGTATAATATTGTTCTAAAGGTATACGAAATGTGATACACTTTAGTAATTTTGTTTGTTTGTTATTGTTGTCTTTGTTTTCCTTTGTTTTTATTTAGGGGCGTGTGGGGTGTGGTTCGATTGGGGTGTTTTAGCCCCAAAAGCGCCTCTGAAGTTTGCTTTCAGACTTCGGGAAGTGTATGTTGATATCCTACAGATTGTAAACATACCCGTTCGAGGTAAGACTCTTTGCCATTTTATAGAAACGCGTGTATATCAATTTCAGGTTTATTTAGAATGTATATTTAATAGTGGGTGCACACATTTCAATGCTCAAGGACAACATTGAAGCACTCGTGACTGTCATCTAGTATCTGAGAAAGTCAACAAGGCAATAAGTGTACAAAGGCTGTGTCGTGAGTGTAGGTGTGTTATCTTCTCTGTCTGTGCTGCATGTCAAGACCGGCCAGAAAGGGGTTATCATATCTCTCCGCGCTCGCCACGTGACTGTTGGCAAGCCATGTCGACTTGAGAGGCTGGTAACTGATTTCCAGTTCGCGCTAGCTCCGTTACATTATTCGGATCTGTGATTCTGGGTTATATTACATGTAACAATCAAACATAACTTGACAATTAATGTTAATACATGCATCCCCATATCTGTTTCTATTTTGGGAGCAGTATATACTATAGAAATATGAATCACATTCTGGCCCAGATATCCTAATATGTGTTACCTCTGAAGATTCGTGTTAGATTCAGTCTTCTGCAACACATGCATGTTCCGAACAGTGAGTTAGTTAGTGAGTTACACTTTACGCCGCATTCAGCAATGTTCCAGCTATATGGGGACAGTCTGTAAATAATCGAATCTGGACCAGACAATCCAGTGATCAACAGCATGACCATCGATCCGTGCAATTGGAAACTGATGACATGTGTCAACCAAGTCAGCGAGCCTGACCATCCGACCGCGTTAGTCAACTCGTACGACAAGCACAGTCGCCTTCAATGACAGGCATAGGTTGCTGAAGACCTATACCCTTGACCTTCACGGGTGTGTTCCGGGTGACTTGATTGGCCAGTGTCTTAGTATTCAAGATGCGTCGATCGATGTTTATGCTTTTGATCACTGGATTGTCTGACTCCATTATTTAAAGACCGCTACCATATGGCTGGATCACCGATCCCGTTAGTCGCCTATTAGGACAGGTATGGGTTACTGAAGACCAGTTCTAACTCAGGTTATTTTAGAGGATAAATGTAAAATATCACATCATGTCATTTGATTTCAACGATATCAAGTTACGGGGTTTTAATATTCTCATAATTCATGTTGATATACTTTTATGAACATATCTTCTGAGTGTTTCTCTTTATGATATGACTGACGACACGTCCAATTCCTACCCCTTGTTGTACATAGCTTTGGGGTAACTTTTTGTTAAAACGTTCGCGTGTCAACCCCAAGACCCGGTTTTGAGTCCCAGAATGGGTACAAGGTGTGAAGACGATGTTTTTGGTGTCTCTCGTAATATTGCTAGTTTTTTTTGTGAAAGCGGCGTAAAACTAATCTCACGCACTAACCTCTGTTACACAAGGAGGAAGTAAACGGTAACATATCTGTCAGTGTAGATAGCGTGACATCATCAGATATCACTGATGATAACCAGGATGAAAGCCGGGACCTGATACACCGCATCTCCTGTCATAGAGGCATGCGGCTACACCCAAACTGGTTCATGATCCAACAGATTCACTCTTATATTAACTGATTCATGTACAGCTTTTCATTCAATGAGCGAGTGAGTGATGTTTGACGCCACAGTTCCTGTAGAACGAATAGCAGAGACCGGCGTGCATTCTGTTTATTTCCGACACATGCGATGGGGTAGCCCTGTGGTTAAAACGTCAGGTCGTCACGAAGAAAACTCGGGTTCGATTCCACGCATAGGTAGAATATATGAAGTCCATTTCTGGTGTCCCCCAGCCGTGATATTGTCGGAATAGCGCTAAAAGCGACGTGTTAGTGTACTAGTATTTGTTCATGGTATCATCCCCTCTTTTGTCTGGCCCAGACTGAATTATGCACAAGAGACACCAAACAGTGGATTGTTCTCAATGACTCAAAATAAACCTGTTCCCAGATTCCATTTATATTTACAAACATATATTCTGCTCAAAACGTCTTGTTTAAGATTAACATCTTTAAAAGCAAATGATGGCGTCCTTAACCTCTTTTGCGTGGTATCAGATACAGAATATATTCCTGTGATCTAGAAAGCCCAGACGTATATTATCATCAACTATATTTGCCAAATCATGTTCTTGTTCTTGTTCTGCTGTTCTACGATGTCTGAAGGCACTATTCCTTTAGGGCACGTGTCTTACTTGAACACCTGAATGTTTTCTTTACAGGTAACATACAAACATCCATCCTTATCCTCAAACACTCCCTGAGGTGCATCCAGCCCATTAGCAGACGTCAGAATGTCTCTGACATACTCTCCAGCGTCTGTCAGAAACATCACTTTATGGACGTCCCTGTCAATGAGCAGAACTCCTCCTTTGCGACTGGACGTAACCCCTCGGGGCACGCTTACAACTGTATCTCCTTGAAGGCTGTACTTGAAGAGTAATTCTCCATCACATGAAAAACACAGGAGAGACTTGGATAAGTTGTCAGAGACCAGGACCTTTCCGCTTCGTGTCGCGTGTACATATTCGGGATATTGTATGCAGCTATTCGACACAGACGTGATCACTGCACCTTTCTGGTTCAGAATGTCTACAGATGATGCCACGCGATCACACACACCCGCTGCTATCGCCCCACTTGGCATGCAGCTCACTCCCCAGTAACGCCGCATTGTCGGTATGACCTTAATCACGCGAAGGTCAGGATATACCGACGTTACATGAAGTTGTTTTTTCCACGGGAGACTTACAAGAACCAGGTCGTCTCCGAAGTCTGCTATTCCAAACGGACTCGTTTCTAACTTTAACATGTTCCGTACTGGCAGGTCGTGAAGAGTGTAAAATTCTTTAATACATTTGTTGGTCCAATCAGTTACCACGACAACGTCAGTTCCGCTCACGGACATTACAACTATGTCCTTAATTACAGGAATGGTACTATCAAGGTTTGACTTTACATTTAACCTTTGATGTAAAGAGAGAGGAACCGTGGAACTATAATTACTCTCCTGGTTTGAGTTGATGTTTCTGATACTGGCATCGCTTTGACATCCCGTGACTCTGTCCAAATGACGTCCAAATTTACTATCAGCAGCTACCGCAGTGTCCCCGTCAAGCAGTTTGAATGTCTGAGAGTCCGACTTATCTGTTTGATATAAAGCAAACACTTTCGCTTTAGAGTTGGACTCCAAAACATCGTCTATTTGATGAACCCGTTTTTCTCGCATTTTGACTGAGAGTTCACGTGATTTTAAGTCTTCTTGTATTTGGTTAATCTCCCTGGTCTTGATCCCGTTGATCTCTTCGAGCAGTTTCTTCTCCTCAGTTCGTATCTTCTCCACCTCTGTCTGACTTCTCATGACAATCTCGGCAACAACTTCTTCAGTTCTCGCGGAGACTTCTTTTGTCTGTAATTTACGCTTTTCAATGATATCCATCGTCAATGCTATTTCTTTCTCTAGATCCAGTTTGGTTGTCGTCAGACTGGCCTTGACCTTGGGCAAAACATCGGCAATGACTGCAATGCCCTTACATGATCTGTGGTCAACACTGCAACAGATGTGACAAATTGCTTTATCACAATCTCGGCAGAACAATTTGATTTCTTCATCATGGCACTCACATATGAAACTAGATGACTTCACTCTGGTTGTGATACTCTTTACATCATGACTGTGAGACATCGCCTGACGACGATGCATGCGGCTGCATCTTACACAGAATCCAGCTTCAGAGGAAGAAAACCGCAGGGAAGCCGGAGTTACCGCCCCTTTCTCTTTGCACACGTTGCAAATGTTCGAGTCTGAAACAGGAATGAAAAATGTAAGACAAAAAAGCCTCCGACACACTGAACAGATTTACATAATGCAGCGTGATTGATAAAGTGATTAGTAAAACATGTATGAAAACTCATGAACCTACAGATATGCATTTAGATATTAACCTTTGGATTCTGGGGCAAAATCGCCCATCAGCCGCTGGGTGACGTGACCTTGTTTCAGATGACTGATCCTTTCCTCCACTGGACTATCAGGGTCGGTCACTTTTGTCTGTCGTCTACAGGATGGACATGGGATGGACCTCTCTTGTATTGCTTCAGACTGTGTTTTGGTGTATTTCAGCAGACAGGTCTTACAGAATCTGTGATTACACTGAAGTGTGACAGGGTCAGTGGGCACCTCTGTACAGATGACACAGATCAGGTGGTTGTCTGTCAGCATCTTTGCAGTCGCCATCTGAAACAGGAAAGATGTCATTGCCCCAAACAAATGAAGACATTGTAAAACATACTCTCCAAAAACAGAAGGGGAACCTGAACTTTCAATTTGGATAGGAATTTAAGTGTAAACGTTGACAAACGTAACGTTTCAAGTACATGTACACACATCTTATGAACGCACCACCAATTCCCTCTATTACCACACCTAAACACTACATATGATATGCAGGTGCACAACGCAGTAGCCCCATACACGTGACGATTTTCAGTAAGGTCGAGAAATTATTTTGAACATTGATTTTGACACTCATCTTGCATCACACATTTGTTAGTGTTTGTTTCTAATCATTTGTTTTAACATGAAAATCGTACACATGCAGATTACATGCCATACACCAATCATCTTTAAAAAGCGACTACATTCCAAATACCTATGGTTGTAAGGAAAGGCAGATGGCGATGCACTCTCAAAGCATTCAATAATATCATACATAGCAACATAGATTGACACCGATAAATCTTCTAAACATCTTTAATCTTAAATAAAAAAGGTCGCCTACTTTCTTAAGAGTATATTTGTTCTTGACAACCTGAAACAGATATGGACTCCGTGGAGGTGAAGTTCCAGTAGAGAGTATAACGGCTTGCCCAAACCTTTTAGCAGCTATTATGTGTAAGTCCGGGCTTCCTTTCATGATGAAGGGGCGGTGGGGTAGCCTAGTGGTTAAAGCGTTCGCTCGTCAAGCCAAAGACCCGGGTTCGATTCCCCACATGGGTACAATGTGTGAGGCCCATTTTCTGGTGTCCCCCGCCGTGATATCGCTGGAATATTGCTAAAAGCGGCGTAAAACCAAACTCACACACTCCTTTCATAATGGTAGCTACACTCCTAACATCACTGGTGTAATATATGGTGTACACTTGTGGTGTAAGGGTTCCCAATGTCTACATTGTCACGGACGAGATATGTATGGTTGGCTGTGATTGCTACATATTCCTTCATTTATGCCAGTAAGGTCAAGAAAATACCGTGCACGTACGCAATAACTCCTTGCTCAATCAATTGTCGTCTTCGAGGGGGTAAAGGGGGTTTCGGTTTTCGAAGTATGCGCTTTCTTATCTTTGTTTTGACAATTTGTGTAAGTGTCAGTTGTCGAAAAAACGGCAGTTTGGCCTTTCTTTTGGTTTATCAGTGAAACCTGAACAGTGCTTTCAGTTAGCCCCTGCAGCTTCTAAAGTTTCTGCAGGCAAAACTGAAGTTAAAATGAACGGGGGGAGGTCTATGGATACACAGCTTCTTAGTTGTAGCTGCACTGAAACGATAATAAAGAATAAAGAAGTTGTATATCTCTGTAGTTGTAGATGTAGAACACTACCCGATGTTCATCACACCAACGTCTAAATGCCAGTCGGGGAAGTTGAAGGTAAAATACCTCACTTGTGTAGCTGTCTTACACCCGCGTTAGGTATCCCAAACTATCTAGTTGGCAATGATAAGTATCCTGTAATTACACCAGATCTCCCGTTGTTTACGAAATCTATATTATTATCAAAGGCCTGCTGTGATTGTAAACACCTGTCCTGCCATCTAACCGACCCTTCATATTTTATCTTCATCCCAAAATGGAAGTAACGGAAGCCGTTGACATATGTAGAGCTTTATCGTGACGAGAAATCTACATACCTACTGTCATGTCCTAGGAATAGAAACAGTAAATGCCCACTGTACTTCTCCCACCCAACTTTGTATAGTTTTATTAATATGAATATTAAACATACTGAAGGAATAAAATAAGGTATCACATGAAAGCACAAAGGGTCCCTTACGTTTTCATGTTTCTTCACAAGCTATGAGGTACAAGGTTTGTGATAAAGCCTTGGAAAAAGATAAAGGAACTCTTGTCCTTTCATGTGATCCCTATTTTCTTCCCCTCAGTATGTCATACTCGCTCACCTGGTAAGCTCTACATGCGGTGTCATGCCTCATCACTATTTCTGTTTTGAACACTCGCTGATAATAAAGATATGAACATAAACATGGAGATACTGAAATGGTATTATCATCCCCCATCTGGAACTTGTGGTTAACAGTTAAACGCTGACTGTGAAAGTGGTTATAGTATCTATGATGGCATGTGTATGAGGATGACATTAAGCATTCGGACACTTGACCTCATTTCTAAAGACTGGAATAAATAAATTTCTTAAATTTAATTTTCTTAAGATATAAGTCAATTTTTGCACACTGGTGAGAAATCATCACATACTTTCTGTTTAATTTTGCGTTGCTTATTTATCAAATAACAAGAATTGTAAACCAAAAGTCACTATGTTTTGTCAAATGTTTCATTTGAAACCTCCGGCTGACGCCGTCGGTTCCAAATGCATTCCCGTGCTTCAAATACTCAATAACACCCGGAAATTGGCCAACACATGATGTTTATCTCCTAATTTAATCATCATCTGTACAGTGCCATGAACTCCTTTAACATGACGACATTTGGGATGACCCGTGAAGGTCCGGGCTAGAAAAGGTCTTCAGCAACCCATGCTTGCCATAAAAGGCGACTATTCTTTGTCGTAAGAGGCAACTAACAGGATCGGGTGGTCAGGCTCGCTGACTTGGTTGACACAGGTCATCGGTTCGCAGTTGCGCAGATCGATGCTCATGTTGTTGATCACTGGATTGTCAGGTCCAGACTCGATTATTTACAGAAAGCAGACATGTAGCCGGAATATTGTCAAGTGCAGCGTAAAACTAAACTCAATCACTCACCTATGGGATTGTTCATTGTGGAGCCACGCGTACGTTGATAAATGTGACGCCTTTAGTTATTTAGTGGTCAGACAACTGAACTGAAATTATGTGCACAGAAACCGATGATTTTAAACGTGCCTGTCACATTTGACAAAGATCCATCCTAAATTCACTTCATGAAACTATCTTTACTACACTGAAATAACATGTAAGTCCATGGAAATGACATCAAGTGTCCGAATCCTTTTTGCACGACTCCGTGTAAACTAACTGAAAGTATTTCGGCTGTTGGCGGAAGAGTAAGTAATTATCTGCTACAACAACTGGCCTTCATCAATATAGATCCTGATGTTAGCGCAACTGCAAAGCATTCCACATATTATGATTAACATATTCACATACCTATAGACAATCCTATTCGTTATGTTCAGTAGACAATTAGGTGGATGTGGTCAAAAGGTTTAAATTACTTACAGTGTTGGTTGTACATGGCAGTTGTCTGCCAACCTTCTGGTGTAATCACCGGTACAAAGAACGTCAGTAATCAAGACTGTGTGACTTATGCTTTATCTAACTTGTTGTTGTTCAGATATCTTTCGCAAAGTTGCGTCCCTTTATCGCAGTCATGCACCGCTGATAAGCATGTCAGTTCATGTCACCATTGTTGTCACGTGTCGATGGTCTTAGTTGGGGTTGTGTCTATAATCACCTATTCCTGAAACGGTTTGTAAATTCAAATTAGCTGATTAAAGTGGTAATAAACAAAATACAAACTGGTTCAGCAAGAGACCCACGCCTCTTTCCGTGTTTGACATGATGCGTTGTTATGTGGTTTGTTTTGGTTTTTTTTTAAAGAAATAAAGTTAGATGTATTAGGTGTAAGGTGCACTGTCTCTTTACAGCTCTTTTTCTGTGAGGGCGATTTCATCCCTGTCTACATTTGACAGACACTGGCCACCACTGATGTAAAGAAAATATCGGTGAAAGCCACTTTATGTCACAAATCTATATTCGACATATCTCATGTATTCAAACAGAACGGTCAACAAAGGCAAATTTGTATGGAATACCAGAAGGGACATTGTCTCGTTCTCGCAACTCTTAATTCGTTGAATGAGTGTCGCACTTATAAAACGACACCATGCTCTAATGCTACAACGCGACATAGTTTTATTTGTGATATTTTTTCGTTTCGACTAATGTTTCCGACCAAGGGATACCAGAAATGGGCTTCACACATTGAATCCATGTGGGGACTCGAACCAGAGTAATACCAAGTGACATTGCTGCAGGTCGCTCCATTGTCGCCCTATGTGACAACAACGAAACATTTCCAGTATACATCGCACCCTGTCGTTGTCCCAATTCAGATGGAGTGACAATGCTGCACTGTTCATTCTGGAATTCCATAGATTTGAAATGTTGACGAAGCTATATGTTCCACGCTTCTTGACATAGATAATTATTTGAATTTGTGAAATTATGTTGATGACATATTATTCAGATAAAACTGCGGTGCTTCCACCATGCCACGGAAATTTACTCAGTTGGGAGAATACTGGTTAGAACTGGTTCCATGCACCCGACGCCGGATCCGAGGACATGGATTGAGCAACGACCTATTTGTCAGCATTAGAAACTGGTCATACTTAAAATAGAGATAACATAT